>NW_025536847.1:0-25000 GCF_020615455.1 Coregonus clupeaformis
GTTTTACCTGCTGGGTCAATGCTTGGTCTCCTGCTGGGGGCGGGGCTAAACACTGTTTTACCTGCTGGGTCAATGCTTGGTCTCCTGCTGGGGGCGGGGCTTAACACTGTTTTACCTGCTGGGTCAATGCTTGGTCTCCTGCTGGGGGCGGGCTTAACACTGTTTTACCTGCTGGGTCAATGCTTGGTCTCCTGCTGGGGGCGGGGCTTAACACTGTTTTACCTGCTGGGTTTGCTTGGGGGGCTTAACACTGTTTTACCTGCTGGGTCAATGCTTGGTCTCCTGCTGGGGGCGGGGCTTAACACTGTTTTACCTGCTGGGTCAATGCTTGGCTTCTCCTGCTGGGGGCGGGGCTTATACACTGTTTTACCTGCTGGGGGCAGTGCTTCACTGTTTCCTGCTGGGGGCGGGGCTTAACACTGTTTTACCTGCTGGGTCAATACTTGGTCTCCTGCTGGGGCGGGGCTTAACACTGTTTTACCTGCTGGGGCAGTGCTTGGTCTTACCTGCGGGTTGCGGTCCCGCTGGGGGCGGGGCTTAACACTGTTTTACCTGCTGGGTCAATGCTTGGGTTCTCCTGCTGGGGGGGGGGCTTAACACTGTTTAACCTGCTGGGGGCGGGGCTTAACACTGTTTTACCTGCTGCTTGCTTCTGGGGCGGGGCTTAACACTGTTTTACCTGCTGGGTCAATGCTTGGTTCTCCTGCTGGGGGCGGGGCTTAACACTGTTTTCTGCTGGGTCAATGCTTGGTCTCCTGTGGGGGCGGGCTTAACACTGTTTTACCTGCTGGGTCAATGCTTGGTCTCCTGCTGGGGGCGGGGCTTAACACTGTTTTACCTGCTGGGTCAATGCTTGGTCTCCTGCTGGGGGCGGGGCTTAACACTGTTTTACCTGCTGGGGGAGGGGCTTAACACTGTTTTACCTGCTGGGGGCGGGGCTTAACACTGTTTTACCTGCTGGGTCAATGCTTGGTCTCCTGTTGGGGGCGGGGCTTAAACTGTTTTACCTGCTGGGTCAATGCTTGGTCTCCTGCTGGGGGAGGTGTTTAACACTGTTTTACCTGCCAAGGTCAATGCTTGGTCTCCTGCTGGGGCGGGGCTTAACACTGTTTTACCTGCTGGGTCAATGCTTGGTTCTCCCTGCTGGGGGCGGGCTTAACACTGTTTTACCTGCTGGGTCAATGCTTGGTCTCCTGCTGGGGGCGGGGCTTAACACTGTTTTACCTGCTGGGTCAATGCTTGGTCTCCTGCTGGGGGCGGGGCTTAACACTGCTTTTACCTGCTGGGTCAATGCTTGGTCTCCTGCTGGGGGCGGGGCTTAACACTGTTTTACCTGCTGGGTCAATGCTTGGTCTCCTGCTGGGGGCGGGGCTTAACACTGTTTTACCTGCTGGGTTGCAATACTTGGTCTCCTGCTGGGGGCGGGGCTTAACACGGTTTTACCTGCTGGGTCAATGCTTGGTCTCCTGCTGGGGGCGGGGCTTAACACTGTAATACCTGCTGGGTCAATGCTTGGTCTCCTGCTGGGGGCGGGGCTTAACACTGTTTTACTGATTTTTTGATTTCAAGGTTTTACTGTTAACCTATAAAGCGTTACATGGGCTTGCTCCTACCTATCTTTCCGAGTTGGTCCTGCCGTACATACCAATACGTACGCTACGGTCACAAGACGAGGCCTCCTAATTGTCCCCAGGAATTTCTAAGCAAACAGCGGGAGGCAGGGCTTTCTCCTATAGATCTCCATTTTTATGGAACAGTCTGCCTACCCATGCTGGAGACGCAGACTCGGTCTCAACCTTTAAGTCTTTACTGAAGACTTATCTCTTCAGTAGGTCATATGATTGAGTGTAGTCTGGCCCAGGAGTGTGAAGGTGAACGGAAAGGCTGGAGCAACGAACAGCCCTTGCTGTCTCTGCCGGGCCGGTTCCCCCTCTCCACTGGGGTTCTCTGCTCTAACCCTGTTGCAGGGGCTGAGTCACTGGCTTGCTGGTGCTCTTTCATGCCGTCCCTGGGAGGGGGTGCGTCACTTGAGTGGGTTGAGTTACTGACGTGATCTTCCTGCTCTGGTTGGCGCCCCCCTTTGGTTTGTGCTGTGGTGGAGACCTCTGTGGGCTATACTCGGCCTTGTCTCAGGATTGTAAGTTGGTGGTTGGGGATATCCCTCTAGTGGTGCGGGGGCTGTGCTTTGGCGGAGTGGGTGGGGTTATATCCTTCCTGTTTGGCCCTGTCCGGGGTTTCTTCGGATGGGGCCACAGTGTCTCCGGACCGCTCCTGTCTCAGCCTCCAGTATTTATGCTGCAGTAGTTTATGTGTCGTGGGGGCTGGGGTTAGTTGGTTATACCTGGAGTACTTCTCCTGTCTTATCCAGTGTCCTGTGTGAATTTTAAGTATGCTCTCTCTAATTCTCTGCGTTCTCTCTTTCTCTCTGAGAACCTGACCCTAGGACCATACGTCAGACTACCGGGCATGATGACACCTTGCTGTCCCCAGTCCGCCTGGCCTTGCTGCTATTCCAGTTTCAACTGTTCTGCCTGCGGCTACGAAACCCCTACCTGTCCCAGACCTGCTGTTTTCAACTCTAAATGATCGCTATGAAAAGTAACTGAGAGACCTGAGCCCTAGGACCATACGCTCGGGACTACCGGCCGTGGTGACTCCCTTGCTGTCCCCAGTCCGCCTGGCCTTGCTGCTATTCCAGTTTAAACTGTTCTGCCTGCGGTTACATGGAACCCCTACCTGTCCCAGACCTGCTGTTTTAAACTCTAATGATCGGCTATGAAAAGCCAACTGAGATTTATTCCTGATTATTATTTGACCATGCTTGTCACTTATGAACATTTTTGAACATCTTGGCATGGTTCTGTTATAACCTCCACCCGGCACAGCCAGAAGAGGACTGGCCACCCCTCATAGCCTGGTTCCTCTCAGGTTTCTTCCTAGGTTTTGCCTTTCTAGGAGTTTTTCCTAGCCACCGTGCTTCTACACCTGCATTACTAGCTGTTTGGGGTTTTAGGCTGGGTTTCTGTACAGCACTTCGAGATATTAGCTGATGTAAGAAGGGCTATATAAAATAAAATTGATTGATTGATTGATTGATTTTACCTGCTGGGTCAATACTTGGTCTCCTGCTGGGGGCGGGGCTTAACACTGTTTTACCTGCTGGGTCAATGCTTGGTCTCCTGCTGGGGGCGGGGCTTAACACTGTTTTACCTGCTGGGTCAATGCTTGGTCTCCTGCTGGGGGCGGGGCTTAACACTGTTTTACCTGCTGGGTCAATACTTGGTCTCCTGCTGGGGGCAGGGCTTAACACTGTTTTACCTGCTGGGGGCGGGGCTTAACACTGTTTTACCTGCAGGGTCAATGCGTTGGTCTCCTGCTGGGGGCGGGGCTTAACACTGTTTTACCTGCTGGGTCAATGCTTGGTCTCCTGCTGGGGCGGGGGCTTAACACTGTTTTACCTGCTGGGTCAATGCTTGGTCTCCTGCTGGGGCGGGGCTTAACACTGTTTAACCTGCTGGGGGCGGGCTGCTACACTGTTTTACCTGCTGGGTCAATGCTTGGTCTCCTGCTGGGGGCGGGGCTTAACACTGTTTTACCTGCTGGGTCAATGCTTGGTCTCCTGCTGGGGCGGGGGCTTAACACTGTTTTACCTGCTGGGGAGGGGCTTAACACTGTTTTACTCCTGCTGGGTCAATGCTTGGTCTCCTGTTGGGGGCGGGCTTAACACTGTTTTACCTGCTGGGTCAATGCTTGGTCTCCTGCTGGGGGCGGGTCTTAACACTGTTTTACCTGCTGGGTCAATGCTTGGTCTCCTGCTGGGGGCGGGGCTTAACACTGTTTTACCTGCTGGGTCAATGCTTGGTCTCCTGCTGGGGGCGGGGCTTAACACTGTTTTACCTGCTGGGGGCGGGGCTTAACACTGTTTTACCTGCTGGGGGCGGGACTTAACACTGTTTTACCTGCTGGGTCAATGCTTG
Organism: Coregonus clupeaformis; assembly: GCF_020615455.1. NCBI lineage: Eukaryota > Metazoa > Chordata > Actinopteri > Salmoniformes > Salmonidae > Coregonus > Coregonus clupeaformis. Next base: position 3,978 of record NW_025536847.1, read on the forward strand.
GTCTCCTGCTGGGGCGGGGCTTAACAGGTTTTACCTGCTGGGGCGGGGCTTAACACTGTTTTACCTGCTGGGTCAATGCTTGGTCTCCTGTTGGGGCGGGGCTTAACACTGTTTCACCTGCTGGGTCAATGCTTAGTCTCCTGCTGGGGCGGGGGCTTAACACTGTTTTACCTGCTGGGTCAATGCTTGGTCTCCTGTTGGGGGCGGGGGCTTAACACTGTTTTACCTGCTGGGTCAATACTTGGTCTCCTGCTGGGGGCGGGGCTTAACACTGTTTTACCTGCTGGGGGGCGGGGCTTAACACTGTTTTACCTGCAGGGGTCAATGCTTGGTCTCCTGCTGGGGGCGGGCTTAACACTGTTTTACCTGCTGGGTCAATGCTTGGTCTCCTGCTGGGGGCGGGGCTTAACACTGTTTAACCTGCTGGGGGCGGGCTTAACACTGTTTTACCTGCTGGGTCAATGCTTGGTCTCCTGCTGGGGGCGGGGCTTAACACTGTTTTACCTGCTGGGTCAATGCTTGGTCTCCTGCTGGGGGCGGGGCTTAACACTGTTTTTTACCTGCTGGGGGAGGGGCTTAACACTGTTTTACCTGCTGGGTCAATGCTCGGTCTCCTGTTGGGGCGGGGCTTAACACTGTTTTACCTGCTGGGTCAATGCTTGGTCTCCTGCTGGGGGCGGGTCTTAACACTGTTTTACCTGCTGGGTCAATGCTTGGTCTCCTGCTGGGGGGCGGGGCTTAACACTGTTTTACCTGCTGGGTCAATGCTTGGTCTCCTGCTGGGGGCGGGGCTTAACACTGTTTTACCTGCTGGGGGAGGGGGCTTAACACTGTTTTACCTGCTGGGTCAATGCTTGGTCTCCTGCTGGGGGCGGGGCTTAACACTGTTTTACCTGCTGGGGCGGGGCTTAACACTGTTTTACCTGCTGGGGGCGGGGCTTAACACTGTTTTACCTGCTGGGTCAATGCTTGGTCTCCTGCTGGGGGGGGGGCTTAACACTGTTTTACCCCTGCTGGGTCAATGCTTGGTCTCCTGCTGGGGGCGGGGCTTAACACTGTTTACCTGCTGGGTCAATGCTTGGTCTCCTGCTGGGGGCGGGGCTTAACACTGTTTTACCTGCTGGGTCAATGCTTGGTCTCCTGCTGGGGGGCGGGGCTTAACACGGTTTTACCTGCTGGGGGCGGGGCTTAACACTGTTTTACCTGCTGGGACAATGCTTGGTCTCCTGTTGGGGGCGGGGCTTAACACTGTTTTACCTGCTGGGTCAATGCTTGGTCTCCTGCTGGGGGCGGGGCTTAACACTGTTTTACCTGCTGGGTCAATGCTTGGTCTCCTGCTGGGGGCGGGGCTTAACACTGTTTTACCTGCTGGGTCAATGCTTGGTCTCCTGCTGGGGGCGGGGCTTAACACTGTTTTACCTGCTGGGGGCGGGGCTTAACACTGTTTTACCTGCTGGGGGCGGGGCTTAACACTGTTTTACCTGCTGGGTCAATGCTTGGTCTCCTGCTGGGGGCGGGGCTTAACACTGTTTTACCTGCTGGGTCAATGCTTGGTCTCCTGCTGGGGGCGGGGCTTAACACTGTTTTACCTGCTGGGTCAATGCTTGGTCTCCTGCTGGAGGGGCTTAACACTGTTTTACCTGCTGGGGCGGCTTAACACTGTTTTACCTGCTGGGGGCGGGACTTAACACTGTTTTACCTGCTGGGTCAATGCTTGGTCTCCTGCTGGGGCGGGGGCTGCTAACACGGTTTTACCTGCTGGGGCGGGGCTTAACACTGTTTTACCTGCTGGGTCAATGCTTGGTCTCTGTTGGGGCGGGGCTTAACACTGTTTTACCTGCTGGGTCAATGCTTGGTCTCCTGCTGGGGGCGGGGCTTAACACTGTTTTACCTGCTGGGTCAATGCTTGGTTCTCCTGCTGGGGGCGGGCTTAACACTGTTTTACCTGCTGGGTCAATGCTTGGTCTCCTGCTGGGGGCGGGGCTTAACACTGTTTTACCTGCTGGGGGGCGGGGCTTAACACTGTTTTACCTGCTGGGGGCGGGGCTTAACACTGTTTTACCTGCTGGGTCAATGCTTGGTCTCCTGCTGGGGGCGGGGCTTAACACTGTTTTACCTGCTGGGTCAATGCTTGGTCTCCTGCTGGGGGCGGGGCTTAACACTGTTTTACCTGCTGGGTCAATGCTTGGTCTCCTGCTGGGGGCGGGGCTTAACACTGTTTTACCTGCTGGGTCAATGCTTGGTCTCCTGCTGGGGGCGGGGCTTAACACTCCTGCCATGCAGCAGTTAGAAAGAGCACAATTATAATTTATATCAGTAAACCAGTACATCGTGTGTGTGTGTGTGTGTGTGTGTAATGGTGCCTTGCGGGGGTCTGGCAGTGTGTGTGTGTGTGGTGTGTGTGTGTGTGGTGTGTGTGTGTGTGTGTAATGGTGCCTTGCGGGGGTCTGGCAGTGTGTGTGTGTGTGGTGTGTGTGTGTGTGTGTGTGTGTGTAATGGTGCCTTTGCGGGGTCTGGCAGTGTGTGTGTGTGTGGTGTGTGTGGTGTGTGTGTGTGTGTGTGTGTGTGTGTGTGTGTGTAATGGTGCCCTGCGGGGGTCTGGCAGTGTGTGTGTGTGTGGTGTGTGTGTGTGTGTGTGTGTGTGTAATGGTGCCTTGCGGGGGTCTGGCAGTGTGTGTGTGTGTGGTGTGTGTGTGTGTGTGTGTGTGTGTGTAATGGTGCCTTGCGGGGGTCTGGCAGTGTGTGTGTGTGTGGTGTGTGTGTGTGTGTGTGTGTGTGTGTGTGTGTGTGTGTGTAATGGTGCCTTGCGGGGGTCTGGCAGTGTGTGTGTGTGTGTGTGTGTGTGGGTGTGTGTGTGTGTGTGTGTGTAGTGGTGCCTTGCGGGGTCTGGCATGTGTGTGTGTGTGTGTGTGTGTGTGTGTGTGTGTGTGTGTGTGTGTGTAATGGTGCCTTGCGGGGGTCTGGCAGTGTGTGTGTGTACGCTGCAGTGTTCCGCTGGGGTGTGTGTGTACCTTGCGGGGGTCCTGCAGAGCGTGGGGCAGATCGGCTGGGTCTGCTGGGGGCAGCAGGTTCTCCGTGGGTGGGGGAGTGAGAGGGGCTGCCCCGGGGGGAGGGGAAGGGGGAGGAGAGTGGTGCGGGGCCTGCACCAGGCTGAAGGTGTTGGGGGAGAATATCCTCCACCTCCTCATCCACGTCACCTGGTGGAAAGACACACAGAGAGATAAGAAACACACACGGATCTACCAAGAGAGAAAGCCTCACTAGGAAAACGTAATTGACTTGTCTAGAGGTGGACTGCTACAGTGACTTCCTCCTCTGCATAGATCTCTCTCTTCTGTAACTATACAGCTTGGAAGAAGGCAATTTGGAGGATGGTTTTAACCGTAATTATCTTCTCCCACATCAGCCTTCTTTACCCCCCCCCACAACCCTTACCCTCCATATCATAATCACTTCCCCCATATTATAATCATCCCCCTTCTTACCCTCCACATCATAATCACCCCCCTTCTTACCCTCCACATCTTAATCACCCCCCCCCTTCTTACCCTCCACATCTTAATCATCCCCCCTTCTTACCCTCCACATCTTAATCACCCCCTTCTTACCCTCCACATCTTAATCACCCCCCCCCTTCTTACCCTCCACATCATAATCACCCCCCCCTTCTTACCCTCCACATCTTAATCACCCCTTCTTACCCTCCACATCTTAATCACCCCCCTTCTTACCCACATCATAATCATCCCCCTTCTTACCCTCCACATCATAATCATCCCCCCTTCTTACCCTCCACATCATAATCATCCCCCTTCTTACCCTCCACATCATAATCATCCCCCCCTTCTTACCCACATCTTAATCACCCCCCCCTTCTTACCTCCACATCTTAATCATCCCCCCCTTCTTACCCTCCACATCTTAATCACCCCCTTCTTACCCTCCATATCTTAATCATCCCCCCTTCTTACCCTCCACATCTTAATCACCCCCCCCTTCTTACCCACATCTTAATCATCCCCCCTTCTTACCCTCCACATCTTAATCACCCCCCCCTCTTACCCACATCATAATCATCCCCCCCTTCTTACCCTCCATATCATAATCATCCCCCCTTCTTACCCTCCACATCTTAATCACCCCCCTTCTTACCCACATCTTAATGTGGGTAACATCTGCTGGGAAACGACGGTAAAGCAACATGGCGGCGCCCGTACGAGGCTTGCAGTGTGCTCTGAAAAAAAGTACTGTACCACCGTTAGTCGTGATTTTAGGAGCAACCGGTACTGGGAAGTCTAAACTGGCGATTGAAATTGGTAAACGACGTCAGGGAGAGATAATCAGTGCCGATTCCATGCAGGTGTACCGTGGTCTGGACATCATAACCAATAAGGTGACGGCTGAGGAGCGCGCCCAGTGCAGGCATCACATGATCAGCTTCGTGGATCCCCTGGTCAGCAGCTATACTGTGGTGGACTTCAGGAACAAGGCCCTGGCGCTCATATCCTTTATGATTCTACCAATGAGTAAGACATGAGGAAATATATTTTTTTCTTTTTTTAAGCCACCCACGGACCCCCCCCACCCCGTGCCAATCGCACCCCAACAACCCGTAGTCTAGTGGCTTCCTTACCAATTGACCGTAGCCACTGCCCAAGCCTGAAGCGGGGTTGTTTCGGACGCGTTTACAGTATCAGTTCTCTATGTTTGACCAGTAGTATGAAGCTGCAGCTTGGAGTATTGCTTCTCCATACTATATAATGTATTCCCTGTGAATCTGGTGATTTATTTTAATTTTTTTCCCTGTTCAGGGAAATGAGTAATTGCAGTCGGTTGCATTATTTACCATAGTAGTGTGAAAGTACCGGGTTTTGACCATTAAATGTCGCTGTTCCTGCTATACCACCACACTCTTATCAATTTTTTGCTGGTCTTTTGTGTTTATTAAATAGATGGTCATTACACAGGTGCATTACACAGGTGCACCTTGTGCTGGGGACAATTAAAAGGCCATTCTAAAATGTGCAGATTTGGGGCGGCAGGTAGCTTAGTGGTTAAGAGCGTTGTGTCAGTAACCGAAAGGTCGCTGGTTCTAATCCCTGAGCCGACTAGGTGAAAAATCTGTCGATGTGCCCTTGAGCAAGGCACTTAACCCTAATTGCTCCTGTAAGTCGCTCTGGATAAGAGCGTCTGCTAAATGACTAAAATGTAATGTAAATGTAATCATCCCCCCTTCTTACCCTCCACATCTTAATCACCCCCCTTCTTACCCACATCATAATCATCCCCCCCTTCTTACCCTCCACATCATAATCATCCCCCCCTTCTTACCCTCCACATCATAATCATCCCCCCTTCTTACCCTCCATATCATAATCACCCCCCCCTTCTTACCCTCCATATCATAATCATCCCCCCTTCTTACCCTCCACATCTTAATCCCCCCCCTTCTTACCCTCCATATCATAATCATCGTCTCCCATATCAGCGTCCTCAGCCAGCAGAGAGGAGCTGGCGGAGGTCGGGACAGATCCACAGATCCGCTCTACACTCATCTCCTCCTCCAGACTCTTGATCCAGCCTGAACTCTTTGGACGGATGTCTATCACCTTCCCAGCACCTACACACAGAGACACACACACACAGAGACACACACACGCACGGACACACACGTGCACGGACACACACACACACACACAGACACACACGCACGGAGACACACACAGACATACACACACAGACACACACACACAGACACACACACACAGACACACACACACAGACACACACATACAGACACACACACACAGACACACACACACACACACAGACACACACGCACGGAGACACACACAGACAGACACACACAGACACACACAGACACACACGGACACACACACACGGACACACACACACACACACACACACACACACACACAGAGAGACACGCACGGAGACACACACAGACATACACACACAGACACACACACACAGACACACACACACAGACACACACACACAGACACACACACACAGACACACACACACAGACACACACATACAGACACACACACACAGACACACACAGACACACACAGACACACACAGACACACACACACAGACACACACACACAGACACACACATACAGACACACACACACAGACACACACACACAGACACACACACACAGACACACACACACGGACACACACACACATGGACACACACACGGACACACACACACGGACACACACACACACACACACACACACACACACACACACAGAGAGACACGCACGGACACACACACACGGACACACACAAAGAGACACACACAGACACACACAGACACACACAGACACACACAGACACACACACACAGACACACACACACAGACACACACACACACAGACACACACACACAGACACACACACACAGACACACACACACACAGACACACACACACAGACACACACGCACGGACACACACGCACGGACACACACACGCAGAGAGAGAAACGCACAGAGAGACACAAACACACAGAGAAAAATATTACAATGCAGCTTATCAGTGTGTGAATCAACGTTGCCCGAGTGTTGCTGTGACGTTGTCCGAGTGTTGCTGTGACGTTGTCCGAGTGTTGCTGTGACGTTGTCCGAGTGTTGCTGTGACGTTGTCCGAGTGTTGCTGCGACGTTGTCCGAGCGTTGCTGCGACGTTGCAGTAGTGTTGAAGTGTATGTGTATGATCAGCGTAAGGTTGTGTGTCATAAGTTGAGGCTTGCATCTACTACACGACCATGGTGCTCGCCTACGGAGCTGTGAGGGGAACGGCACCTCCTTACCTTCAGGCTCTGATCAGACCCTACACCCAAACGAGGGCACTACGTTCATCCACCTCTGGCCTGCTGGCTCCCCTACCTCTACGGAAGCATAGCTCCCGCTCAGCCCAGTCAAAACTGTTCGCTGCACTGGCACCCCAATGGTGGAACAAGCTCCCTCACGACGCCAGGACAGCAGAGTCACTGACCACCTTCCGGAGACACTTGAAACCTCACCTCTTTAAGGAATACCTGGGATAGTATAAAGTAATCCTTCTTCCCCAACCCCCCATAAAAAAATAAATAATACAAAAAATTTTTTTTTTAAAAAGAGGTGGTTGTCCCACTGGCTATCATAAGGTGAATGCACCAATTTGTAAGTCGCTCTGGATAAGAGCGTCTGCTAAATGATGTAAATGTGTCAAGTTGTAGGGTTGTTGTAATGTTGCAGTAACGTTGTTGTAATGTTGCAGTAACGTTGTTGTAATGTTGCAGTAACGTTGTTGTAATGTTGCAGTAACGTTGTTGTAATGTTGCAGTAACGTTGTTGTAATGTTGCAGTAACGTTGTTGTAATGTTGCGGTAACGTTGTTGTAATGTTGCAGTAACGTTGTGTACTCACCGTGGAGGCGCTCAGAGACAGGGCAGCCAGAGCAGAATAACCCTCTAGAAACGTCACCCACATCTTCTCCTCCACAAACCTAGACAGGAGAGACAATTCAAGGTATGAAAGAGATGCATTCAATATCTAATCAATTATCTGGAATGGATGTGATTGATTCTCATAAAAAGGAACGGATTGCATCATAAGCAAGACGGCAAAAACGTTGTCAAAAAGTGAGAAAGTTAACTAAGTAGCAATCAGTTAGCCGGTTAATTCAAAACATAGTACGGATGCTTGGGAAGATGTTTTCATTAGGTCCAATAAACCACAGATATACAGTGCATTCGGAAAGTAAGGGAGTACCAGTACCTAGTCTATGTGAAACTATTCAGACATCTTGACTTTTTACACATTTTGTTACGTTACAGCCTTATTCTAAAATGGATTACATTATTTGTTTTTCTCAGCAATCTACACACAATACCCCATAATGACAAAGTGAAAACAGGTTTTTAGAAATCTTTGCAAAAAAAAAATACAGAAATACCTTATTTACATAAGTATTCAGACCCTTTGCTATGAGACTCGAAATTGAGCTCAGGTGCATCCTGTTTCCATTGATCATCCTTGAGATGTTTCTACAACTTCATTGGAGTCCACCTGTGGTAAATTCAATTGATTGGACATGATTTGGAAAGGCACACACCTGTCTATGTAGGGTCACACAGTTGACAGTGCATGTCAGAGCAAAAACCAAGCCATGAGGTCGAAGGAATTGTCTGCAGCGCTCAGAGACAGGATTGTGTCGAGGCACAGATCTAGGGAAGGGTACCAAAACATTTCTGCAGCATTGAAGGTCCCTAAGAACACAGCGGCCTCCATCATTCTTAAATGGAAGAAGTTTGGAACCCACAAGACTCTTCCTAGAGCTGGCCACCCGGCCAAACTGAGCAATCGGGGGAGAAGGGGCCTTCGTCAGGAGGTGACCAAGAACCCGATGGTCACTCTGACAGAGCTCCAGAGTTCCTCTGTGGAGATGGGAGAACCTTCCAGAAGGATAACCATCTCTGGAGCACTCCACCAATCAGGCCTTTATGGTAGAGTAGCCAGACAGAAGCCACTCCTCAGTAAAAGGCACATGACAGCCCACTTAAGAGTTTGCCAAAAGGCACCTAAAGACTCTCAGACCATGAGAAACAAGATTCTCTGGTCTGATGAAACCAAGATTGAACAAGTCTCTGAATGTAATTGAGTGGCTCAGCCAGAGGCCGGACTTGAACCCTATCAAACATCTCTGGAGAGACCTGAAAATAGCTGTGCAGCAACGGATCTGCAGAGAAAAATGGGAGAAACTCCCCAAATACAGGTGTGCCAAGCTTGTAGCGTCATACCCCAGAATAATCAATGCTGTAATCGCTGCCAAAGGTGCTTCTACAAAGTACTGAGTAAGGGGGTCTGAATACTTATGTAAATGTGATATTTCCGTATTTTATTTTTTAATACATTTTGCAAGAATGTCTAAAAACCTGTTTTGCTTTGTCATTATGGGGCATTATGTGTAGATTGATGAGATGTAATTTTTTTGTAATCAATTTTAGAATAAGGCTGTAACGTAACAAAATGTGGAAAAAGTCAAGAGGCCTGAATACTTTCCGAAGGCACTGTACATTTACATACATATACCACAGCCTCTGCCATAGAAACAAACAGAGCATGACTTCGTGGTTGAAACTTCACAATGCAGAAAACCACTAGCCTGTAGCCCAAACCGTTCAGACCAATTTTACCAGAGCTAAAAAACAAAAAAAATGTACTGGTACTTCCTGTATATAACCATGTTATTACCTGGTACTCCCTGTATATAACCATGTTATTACCTGGTACTCCCTGTATATAGCCATGTTATTACCTGGTAATCCCTGTATATAGCCATGTTATTACCTGGTACTCCCTGTATATAACCATGTTATTACCTGGTACTCCCTGTATATAGCCATGTTATTACCTGGTACTTCCTGTATATAACCATGTTATTACCTGGTACTCCCTGTATATAGCCATGTTATTACCTGGTAATCCCTGTATATAGCCATGTTATTACCTGGTACTTCCTGTATATAACCATGTTATTACCTGGTACTTCCTGTATATAACCATGTTATTACCTGGTACTTCCTGTATATAACCATGTTATCACCTGGTACTCCCTGTATATAGCCATGTTATTACCTGGTACTCACTGTATATAGCCATGTTATTACCTGGTACTCCCTGTATATAGCCATGTTATTACCTGGTACTCCCTGTATAGGGTGGTCCTCTGTAGCTCAGCTGGTAGAGCACGGCGCTTGTAACGCTAAGGTAGTGGGTTCGATCCCCGGGACCACCCATTCACAAAAAAATATGTATGCACGCATGACTAAGTCGCTTTGGATAAAAGCGTCTGCTAAATGGCATATTATTATTATTATTATTATTATTATTATTATTATATAACCATGTTATTACCTGGTACTCCATGTATATAACCATGTTATTACCTGGTACTCCCTGTATATAACCATGTTATTACCTGGTACTTCCTGTATATAACCATGTTATCATTTACATTTATGTTATTACCTGGTACTCCCTGTATATAGCCATGTTATTACCTGGTACTCCCTGTATATAGCCATGTTATTACCTGGTACTTCCTGTATATAGCCATGTTATTACCTGGTACTTCCTGTATATAGCCATGTTATTACCTGGTACTCCCTGTATATAACCATGTTATTACCTGGTACTCCCTGTATATAGCCATGTTATTACCTGGTACTTCCTGTATATAACCATGTTATTACCTGGTACTCCCTGTATATAGCCATGTTATTAACCTGGAAAATAATATGCTACATTCAGTAGCACCCCATTATTATAATGAGAGGAAACACAAAACTGGCACCTGTCGTCATTCCTCGCACTTGCTGACCCTGCAACAAGACACAGTAGCTTTTCTATCTGATTAAAGAGATGCAGTACAGACAGGCTAGGCCTATTTCAGGAAACGTTCTACACCCACACACACCCACCTAAAATGACCCATCAATCAAAGCCGCCTGCATCGCCTCTCACTCAGAAGCAAACCTACATTCCCCAAAAACATATAAAAAACCTGGCCTTAGATTCAAATCCTTTCTGTAGGACATCAACAACAACAAAAAAGGATACATTTATAACGCTAAATCAATGTAGCCTATCATATACATTGAACCGGAACGTTTTAAAAGAGGGGATATATACTGTTGTGAAGTAGAAAGACATGAAGCAAACCAGTCCATAGCCTAATGATTAGCCTTCGATCAATGTTAGTGAACAATTGGGTGGTTGTGTTGACGCCACATTTTAATTAGGAGTGCTCTTTCTAAATCTGTGCAACTTATTAGTTATTGATAAAAGGGTAAACTCCGGTGGATATTTTTTTTATTTCTCTGTCATTTAGGATTGCTTTTAACACAGATGGTGGCCTAGATTCACTTTAGCAGGCCTATAATATATAGCCTAATATAGATGCCATATGAATGATGCATTTTTTAATACAGAAGTTAATTAATAACTTACAAAATCAGTTTTCTTCACTGCTCCCTTCTAGCGCAATTCACACATCTCCGCTGGCAACTCCACTCGTCTCTCTAGCTCTTGAACAAGTAGCTTTATATATAGACAATGAACAGCAATATAGTTTGAAACTTATTTCAAGCAATTTTTTTTTTTAACTAATAGGCCTAGGACCATTGGAGAAGAGAAGCGTCGATGGATCCTCTATGAAACAGGCTACAGCGTTCGTAATGAACTGGAAGTTTGAATGGCGAGAGCGACATGTGGTCTAGCTCTGGTGTGCTGTGATCACATCGGCTAAATGGATACCTTGCCGCATTGATGCATTGCAAATGTAAAAAAAACAGGCAGAGAGAAATGAATTATTTCATTAAAAATTCACACAACGAACCCACAGCCCGTCAGTGGCAGCGTCCCAGATAACAATATTCACACAACGAACCCACAGCCCGTCAGTGGCAGCGTCCCAGATAACAATATTCACACAACGAACCCACAGCCCGTCAGTGGCAGTGTCCCAGATAACAATATTCACACAACGAACCCACAGCCCGTCAGTGGCAGTGTCCCAGATAACAATATTCACACAACGAACCCACAGCCCGTCAGTGGCAGTGTCCCAGATAACAATATTCACACAACGAACCCACAGCCCGTCAGTGGCAGTGTCCCAGATAACAATATTCACACAACGAACCCACAGCCCGTCAGTGGCAGTGTCCCAGATAACAATGTCTATTGGTCAACAGCTTATTTTTGCATGCGAAAAGATGCAAAAATCGAATAAATAATTGACTGATTGTGGCAGGACGATATTTCGCAATTGGTGTGAACGACGTCATTAAACTAGACCTGCTCCTATTTGTTGATTTATTCCACCTAATTATTCAGAAAATATCAGACTTGGTGAGAAAAAGGGGGCCTTTACTGAAAATAGGCCTTTTACAAGATGAAATCACGACAGGAGCGTTTGATTCATATTAAAGAGATGGAGCCCAGACAGGCTACTTGAGGAAACTTTCTGAATGGACATACAGACTTGTAAGGAGAGAATCAGCGAACTCACACACGCACACCCCCGTAAAAGCATCCGTTAATCAAAGCCACCAGCGTAATGTCAGACACAAGAGCAAAATATTTCTCCTTTCCTTAAAACGTTTTTAAAAAAAAACCTAGGCCTAGCTTAGTCTTTCTGACTGTAGGCTATAAGATAATGACTTGACCAGGACAGTATGAAGGGGACAGCTATAATATTGGTATGAAGATGAAACTGACAATCATTACAATAGACACAAATACACGGAACATATCCATAGCCTATTCACCAGCGACGTTGATTAGACTATCAATTAAGAAAATATTCCGTATCCAATTATACCATCGCAGGTTGGATAGGATTGGCACATTGTCCATTTGACACAACGTTAGCCCATTATAGTCCTCAGAGCCAGAACCTCAGAGCCAGAACCTCAGAGCCAGAACCTCAGAGCCAGAACCTCAGAGCCAGAACCTCAGAGCCAGAACCTCAGAGCCAGAACCTCAGAGCCAGAACCTCAGAGCCAGAACCTCAGAGCCAGAACAACCCTGTCCACGGCTGTTGAATAATTCATGAATAGTCAGACACTTTTTTTTTTTTTTTTTAAAGAAGACCGATTTATTTATTTATTAGCAAGAAATAAAAACGTGCATTGTATAAAAAAAAAAGTCCACACAAACTATTTCTTTCCATGAGTGACATAGCGAATAGGCTAGCTCTTCTACACCCGCGCGCATCTAGATGACCAGCTGCAGGAGGACCAGACAGTTGGAACGAGGAAGAGCCAGGAGGACCAGACCGTTGGAACGAGGAAGAGCCAGGAGGACCAGACCGTAGGAACGAGGAAGAGCCAGACCGTTGGAACGAGGAAGAGCCAGGAGGACCAGACCGTTGGAACGAGGAAGAGCCAGACCGTTGGAACGAGGAAGAGCCAGGAGGACCAGACCGTTGGAACGAGGAAGAGCCAGACCGTTGGAACGAGGAAGAGCCAGGAGGACCAGACCGTTGGAACGAGGAAGAGCCAGGAGGACCAGACCGTTGGAACGAGGAAGAGCCAGGAGGACCAGACCGTTGGAACGAGGAAGAGCCAGACCGTTGGAACGAGGAAGAGCCAGGAGGACCAGACAGTTGGAACGAGGAAGAGCCAGGAGGACCAGACAGTTGGAACGAGGAAGAGCCAGGAGGACCAGACCGTTGGAACGAGGAAGAGCCAGGAGGACCAGACCGTTGGAACGAGGAAGAGCCAGACCGTTGGAACGAGGAAGAGCCAGGAGGACCAGACAGTTGGAACGAGGAAGAGCCAGGAGGACCAGACCGTTGGAACGAGGAAGAGCCAGGAGGACCAGACCGTTGGAACGAGGAAGAGCCAGGAGGACCAGACCGTTGGAACGAGGAAGAGCCAGGAGGACCAGACCGTTGGAACGAGGAAGAGCCAGGAGGACCAGACCGTTGGAACGAGGAAGAGCCAGGAGGACCAGACCGTTGGAACGAGGAAGAGCCAGGAGGACCAGACCGTTGGAACGAGGAAGAGCCAGGAGGACCAGACCGTTGGAACGAGGAAGAGCCAGGAGGACCAGACCGTTGGAACGAGGAAGAGCCAGGAGGACCAGACAGTTGGAACGAGGAAGAGCCAGGAGGACCAGACTGTTGGAACGAGGAAGAGCCAGGAGGACCAGACCGTTGGAACGAGGAAGAGCTAGACCGTTGGAACGAGGAAGAGCCAGGAGGACCAGACAGTTGGAACGAGGAAGAGCCAGGAGGACCAGACCGTTGGAACGAGGAAGAGCCAGGAGGACCAGACCGTTGGAACGAGGAAGAGCCAGACCGTTGGAACGAGGAAGAGCCAGGAGGACCAGACAGTTGGAACGAGGAAGAGCCAGGAGGACCAGACCGTTGGAACGAGGAAGAGCCAGGAGGACCAGACCGTTGGAACGAGGAAGAGCCAGGAGGACCAGACCGATGGAACGAGGAAGAGCCAGGAGGACCAGACCGTTGGAACGAGGAAGAGCCAGACCGTTGGAACGAGGAAGAGCCAGGAGGACCAGACCGTTGGAACGAGGAAGAGCCAGCAGGACCAGACCGTTGGAACGAGGAAGAGCTGTAGTACATTTCATAGACTGACTAAAGTTAACAAAACAACTGTTTATAATCGTTAGTAAACACTCCCCCTATTAGGTCAAGTTCATCTACATGAAAATAAAGTAAAGAAATGTAAGATTAAAATTAATGTAGGCCTGTTTAAAAACGGTTTTGACGGTTATTTTATTTTCATGGAGGTCTTCACCCGTAACCGTCAAGTTACACGAATATTCAATTACCGTCAGAGCGCTATGTGCCGCAGAATGATATACAGTGGGGAGAACAAGTATTTGATACACTGCCGATTTTGCAGGTTTTCCTACTTACAAAGCATGTAGAGGTCTGTAATTTTGATCATAGGTACACTTCAACTGTGAGAGACGGAATCTAAAACAAGAATCCAGAAAATCACATTGTATGATTTTTAAGTAGATAATTTGCATTTTATTGCATGACATAAGTATTTGATCACCTACCAACCAGTAAGAATTCCGGCTCTCACAGACCTGTTAGTTTTTCTTTAAGAAGCCCTCCTGTTCTCCACTCATTACCTGTATTAACTGCACCTGTTTGAACTCGTTACCTGTATAAAAGACACCTGTCCACACACTCAATCAAACAGACTCCAACCTCTCCACAATGGCCAAGACCAGAGAGCTGTGTAAGGACATCAGGGATAAAATTGTAGACCTGCACAAGGCTGGGATGGGCTACAGGACAATAGGCAAGCAGCTTGGTGAGAAGGCAACAACTGTTGGCGCAATTATTAGAAAATGGAAGAAGTTTAAGATGACGGTCAATCACCCTCGGTCTGGGGCTCCATGCAAGATCTCACCTCGTGGGGCATCAATGATCATGAGGAAGATGAGGGATCAGCCCAGAACTACATGGCAGGACCTTGTCAATGACCTGAAGAGAGCTGGGACCACAGTCTCAAAGAAAACCATTAGTAACACACTACGCCGTCATGGATTAAAATCCTGCAGCGCACGCAAGGTCCCCCTGCTCAAGCCAGCGCATGTCCAGGCCCGTCTGAAGTTTGCCAATGACCATCTGGATGATCCAGAGGAGGAATGGGAGAAGGTCATGTGGTCTGATGAGACAAAAATATAGCTTTTTGGTCTAAACTCCACTCGCCGTGTTTGGAGGAAGAAGAAGGATAAGTACAACCCCAAGAACACCATCCCAACTGTGAAGCATGGAGGTGGAAACATCATTCTTTGGGGATGCTTTTCTGCAAAGGGGACAGGACGACTGCACCGTATTGAGGGGAGGATGGATGGGGCCATGTATCGCGAGATCTTGGCCAACAACCTCCTTTCCTCAGTAAGAGCATTGAAGATGGGTCGTGGCTGGGTCTTCCAGCATGACAACGACCCGAAACACACAGCCAGGGCAACTAAGGAGTGGCTCCGTAAGAAGCATCTCAAGGTCCTGGAGTGGCCTAGCCAGTCTCCAGACCTGAACCCAATAGAACATCTTGGAGGGAGCTGAAAGTCCGTATTGCCCAGCGACAGCCCCGAAACCTGAAGGATCTGGAGAAGGTCTGTATGGAGGAGTGGGCCAAAATCCCTGCTGCAGTGTGTGCAAACCTGGTCAAGACCTACAGGAAACGTATGATCTCTGTAATTGCAAACAAAGGTTTCTGTACCAAATATTAAGTTCTGCTTTTCTGATGTATCAAATACTTATGTCATGCAATAAAATGCAAATTAATTACTTAAAAATCATACAATGTGATTTTCTGGATTCTTGTTTTAGATTCCGTCTCTCACAGTTGAAGTGTACCTATGATAAAAATTACAGACCTCTACATGCTTTGTAAGTAGGAAAACCTGCAAAATCGGCAGTGTATCAAATACTTGTTCTCCTCACTGTATTTCATCAAGGTGTGCCACGGTTAAAAAAAGGTTGGGAGCCACTGCTATATAGGGATTAGACTGCTATTTGGGACGCACCCTAGCTGTACTTAGAAAGTAAAGTAGACGCTAATGGTGTGTGTGTGTGTGTGTGTGTGTGTGTGTGTGTGTGTACATGTTTTACTATACTGAGTACCAGAAGTCCTCACAAGAATAGTAAAGCAACTAAAATCCAGAGACGTGAGGACATTTTGCCGGTCCTTACTTAGGCTTAAGGGATAGATTTAGGGTTAGGGGTTAGGTTTAGGGGTTAGGGGTTAGGGGTCAAGGTAAGGGTTAGGATTAAGGAAACAAGTATAGTAAAACATAGCTGTGTGTGTGTGTGTGTGTGTGTGTGTGTGTGTGTGTTTGTATTTCCGTCACCTGATGAGGATGACCTCTCCAAACACAGCGAACTTGTCCAGCAGCTCGTCGATGAGCGCATCGTCAAAGTAGTCGTCAGGTCCCGAGGAGCAGAGAGAGACCAGGATGGTTCCGTCAGGAGGACCCTGCAGGGCGATCACCTCCTTATACACCTGGTGACGGGCTTCTGGATCCACCTCCAATACGTCTATATCCATCACAGCCATCACAGGCCTGGGGAGGGGAAAGAAGTTAAAACCTATAACCTAACCCTCACCCTCCATCACTGCCATCACAGGCCTGGGGAGGGGAAAGAAGTTATAACCTAACCCTCACCCTCCATCACTGCCATCACAGGAGATGAAGAGACCGGTTAGACGGTGCTAGTCTGTGATCAGAGGTCTTGAGCTCAGCCCTGCCGTAGTATTTCAGAGTCCTGTGTCTGTGTGTTACCTGTGATCAGAGGTCTTGAGCTCAGCCCTGCCGTAGTATTTCAGAGTCCTGTGTCTGTGTGTGTGTTACCTGTGATCAGAGGTCTTGAGCTCAGCCCTGCCGTAGTATTTCAGAGTCCTGTGTCTGTGTGTTACCTGTGATCAGAGGTCTTGAGCTCAGCCCTGCCGTAGTATTTCAGAGTCCTGTGTCTGTGTGTGTGTTACCTGTGATCAGAGGTCTTGAGCTCAGCCCTGCCGTAGTATTTCAGCTCCCCAGGGCTCCAAGGGTACAGCTGCTGTTCATCTGCTTCTCCCACTGGGCCTACCATGTTCATCTCCTCCGCTACACACACACACACACACACACACACACACACACACACACACACACACAGACAGACACACAGACACACAGACACACAGAAATACACAGACACACACACAGACACACACACTCTTCCAGTAAACTTGTAACGTATGTTAAAAACGCAGAGCATGGCTGCTTTAATCCTTGGGTACCAATCCACCATTTTACACTCTAGTGAGACGCACCAGACATCCTCCTACACCAAGCCAAGCTCTCTCACCAGTCTTGTCGAAGTTCCACTTCC
The DNA here is from genome assembly GCF_020615455.1 of Coregonus clupeaformis. Classification (NCBI taxonomy): domain Eukaryota; kingdom Metazoa; phylum Chordata; class Actinopteri; order Salmoniformes; family Salmonidae; genus Coregonus; species Coregonus clupeaformis. The sequence continues at coordinate 21,424 of NW_025536847.1, forward strand.
TCCTCTTCCAGAGGCAGCGGTCAGTCCAGGCGGGGGTACGACACTTCTCACTGGTGTCGTAGTCGTCAGAGAACAGGTCATACTTATAGGTGGGGGCAAAGTCCAGGTTGCCCTCGATGAAACCACGGAACACCTAGAGAAGAGAGAGGACAGAGAGGAGTTAGAGAAACTCTCTCTTTCGGAACAATAAAGTAAATCATTTCATTTTATATCAAACTGCTGTACACCAAGACTGAACCCGCAGAACACCTAGAGGAAGAGGAATTAGAGACTGCCTTACACCAAGACTGAACCCACAGAACACCTAGAGGAAGAGGAATTAGAGACTGCCTTACACCAAGACTGAACCCACAGAACACCTAGAGGAAGAGGAATTAGAGACTGCCTTACACCAAGACTGAACCCACAGAACACCTAGAGGAAGAGGAATTAGAGACTGCCTTACACCAAGACTGAACCCACAGAACACCTAGAGGAAGAGGAATTAGAGACTGCCTTACACCAAGACTGAACCCACAGAACACCTAGAGGAAGAGGAATTAGAGACTGCCTTACACCAAGACTGAACCCACAGAACACCTAAGGGAAGAGGAATTAGAGACTGCCTTACACCAAGACTGAACCCACAGAACACCTAGAGGAAGAGGAATTAGAGACTGCCTTACACCAAGGCTGAACCCACAGAACACCTAGAGGAAGAGGAATTAGAGACTGCCTTACACCAAGGCTGAACCCACAGAACACCTAGAGGAAGAGGAATTAGAGACTGCCTTACACCAAGACTGAACCCACAGAACACCTAGAGGAAGAGGAATTAGAGACTGCCTTACACCAAGACTGAACCCACAGAACACCTAGAGGAAGAGGAATTAGAGACTGCCTTACACCAAGACTGAACCCACAGAACACCTAGAGGAAGAGGAATTAGAGACTGCCTTACACCAAGGCTGAACCCACAGAACACCTAGAGGAAGAGGATTTAGAGACTGCCTTACACCAAGACTGAACCCACAGAACACCTAGAGGAAGAGGAATTAGAGACTGCCTTACACCAAGACTGAACCCACAGAACACCTAGAGGAAGAGGAATTAGAGACTGCCTTACACCAAGACTGAACCCACAGAACACCTAGAGGAAGAGGAATTAGAGACTGCCTTACACCAAGACTGAACCCACAGAACACCTAGAGGAAGAGGAATTAGAGACTGCCTTACACCAAGACTGAACCCACAGAACACCTAGAGGAAGAGGAATTAGAGACTGCCTTACACCAAGACTGAACCCACAGAACACCTAGAGGAAGAGGATTTTAGAGACTGCCTTACACCAAGACTGAACCCACAGAACACCTAAGGGAAGAGGAATTAGAGACTGCCTTACACCAAGACTGAACCCACAGAACACCTAGAGGAAGAGGAATTAGAGACTGCCTTACACCAAGACTGAACCCACAGAACACCTAGAGGAAGAGGAATTAGAGACTGCCTTACACCAAGACTGAACCCACAGAACACCTAGAGGAAGAGGAATTAGACTGCCTTACACCAAGACTGAACCCACAGAACACCTAGAGGAAGAGGAATTAGAGACTGCCTTACACCAAGACTGAACCCACAGAACACCTAGAGGAAGAGGAATTAGAGACTGCCTTACACCAAGACTGAACCCACAGAACACCTAGAGGAAGAGGAATTAGAGACTGCCTTACACCAAGACTGAACCCACAGAACACCTAAGGGAAGAGGAATTAGAGACTGCCTTACACCAAGACTGAACCCACAGAACACCTAGAGGAAGAGGAATTATAGACTGCCTTACACCAAGACTGAACCCACAGAACACCTAGAGGAAGAGGAATTAGAGACTGCCTTACACCAAGGCTGAACCCACAGAACACCTAGAGGAAGAGGCATTAGAGACTGCCTTACACCAAGGCTGAACCCACAGAACACCTAGAGGAAGAGGAATTAGAGACTGCCTTACACCAAGACTGAACCCACAGAACACCTAGAGGAAGAGGAATTAGAGACTGCCTTACACCAAGACTGAACCCACAGAACACCTAGAGGAAGAGGAATTAGAGACTGCCTTACACCAAGACTGAACCCACAGAACACCTAGAGGAAGAGGAATTAGAGACTGCCTTACACCAAGACTGAACCCACAGAACACCTAGAGGAAGAGGAATTAGAGACTGCCTTACACCAAGACTGAACCCACAGAACACCTAGAGGAAGAGGAATTAGAGACTGCCTTACACCAAGACTGAACCCACAGAACACCTAAGGGAAGAGGAATTAGAGACTGCCTTACACCAAGACTGAACCCACAGAACACCTAAGGGAAGAGGAATTAGAGACTGCCTTACACCAAGACTGAACCCACAGAACACCTAGAGGAAGAGGAATTAGAGACTGCCTTACACCAAGACTGAACCCACAGAACACCTAGAGGAAGAGGAATTAGAGACTGCCTTACACCAAGACTGAACCCACAGAACACCTAGAGGAAGAGGAATTAGAGACTGCCTTACACCAAGACTGAACCCACAGAACACCTAGAGGAAGAGGAATTAGAGACCTGTTTGGGATTGTTTTGAGGTGCCTTAATCGACGTCCACGTCATCGGCGCCCAGGGGAGCAGTTGTTGTTGGGGGTTAATTGCCTTGCTCAAGAGCAGATTTTTCCACCTTGCCGGTTCTGGGATTTGAACCAGCGACCTTTCGGCCCAACGCAAGGACTGACTGTTTTATTTAAGGGCATATCATTCTGCTTCTATCACTCCTCCTCCAACAAGGAACAGCATGCGTTGCTCAACCGCCATCGGATTTAGCATCCACACATTGGATGCATGGGACATAGCAGAGGAGAAGATGGTACTCGTCGTAACTGACAACGGGGCGAACGCAGTCAAGGCAATCAAGCCATTACAGAACAGCCAAGAGAATCCCCGTGACCAACACCAACCAGAGCTGGCCGTGGCTTTGAACGGTGAGACATACATATCTGAATCTGAGTTGGACACCGACAATAATCCTTTTAAATCCAAGTCACATTATGATTGATTTATAATTGAAACATAACCAGACCTATGACCTGACCCATCATCATGTATTACTGCCCACCTGACCTATGACCTGACCATCATCATGTATTACTGCCCACCTGACCTATGACCTGACCATCATCATGTATTACTGCCCCCCTGACCTATGACCTGACCCATCATGTATTACTGCCCCCCTGACCTATGACCTGACCCATCATGTATTACTGCCCCCCTGACCTATGACCTGACCCATCATGTATTACTGCCCCCTGACCTATGACCTGACCCATCATGTATTACTGCCCCCCTGACCTATGACCTGACCCATCATGTATTACTGCCCCCCTGACCTATGACCATCATGTATTACTGCCCCCTGACCTATGACCATCATGTATTACTGCCCCCCTGACCTATGACCATCATCATGTATTACTGCCCCCTAGTGGCAAGAAGTGAAATCCCACAAATAACTCATAGAACTATAAACTAATAGAAAATCACAAAACTATAATAACCTTGGTGTGT
>NW_025536847.1:30000-32500 GCF_020615455.1 Coregonus clupeaformis
CTAATGTTCAGATGTAATCTAATCAACAGGCTCTACCTAATGTTCAGATGTAATCTAATCAACAGGGCTCTACCTAATGTTCAGATGTAATCTAATCAACAGGCTCTACCTAATGTTCAGATGTAATCTAATCAACAGGCTCTACCTAATGTTCAGATGTAATCTAATCAACAGGGTGAATCGGGGTGAACTAGTTCAGGGCTATAACGTCTGAGGGTCCCCCGAGGAGAGGTTTGGAAAAACTCTGTCCTAAACAACCACTTCAAGGGAATAACCATCTTCTCCTTCAACTGATAGCCGCTCACCCTGGAACTCTGGGAGCCCGGCCTTCATTGGAGCGTCCAGCAGCCAATCGTTGAGGGTCTGGTTGCGGAAGGCGATGCTGCGGAACTGTTTGCCTCGTTGGCGTTCCACGTACCCACTGAAACACGGATCTGTTTGGGGACGCGTGTACTTTTGGTGGTTCTGACACATCCCCAGTAGAACTCTGGGAGAGGCTGGGCGGAGGAGATGGTGTCATAGAGGAGAGAGGGAGGGAGACAGACGAGAGGAAAGGGAGGCGAGAGAGAGAGAGGGATGAGAGGTGATAGGGAGTTACATAAGGGAGATGGAAGGGTGAGAGAGAGAGAGAGAGAGAGAGACAGAGAGAGAGAGAGAGAGAGAGAGAGAGAGAGACAGAGAGAGAGAGACAGAGAGAGACAGAGAGACAGAGAGAGAGAGAGAGAGAGAACCACACACACACACACACACCATTGGAAGATTTCAGAAGATTGAAAAGAAATTAACAAGGTCTATAAATAAAAATAAAATAAAAGATAATGTTGGGAACCGGGACAGGTAAATAAATAAGTATTGGTTATGCTTTATTTCACAGTCCATTATATTCCTGGCTTTTACTGAGAAATGAAATGGCAAAATCATGGTAGCAACATTATTTGCAGTTCGTACCAGGCAGACAGTACGACCTCCCAGGGTGAGTAACACATGGGACTGTCAAATAAAGCATAACCAAGGACACTAACACATTCATGGATTGATGAGCAGGGCTCGATTCAGAAAGTAAACCCAATTCCAATTCCAATTCTTCCTAATTGAAAGGCCATGAAGACAATTGGAATTGGAATTTCAGTGTACTTCCTGAATCGACTTGAAATGGAAGTGAGCCCAACTTTGTTGATGAATGAAGAAACACAATAGGTTTCTACTGAAAGGATGATTAAACATGAAGAAATACACGGAAGGAGCTAGAAAGGAGGAATTACGACTATAAAACACAGGATTACATCAGACCAGACATCCAATTATGTATAGTTCACACACACAAACACGCTCACACACACACGTCTGTCTGTCTGTCTGTCTGTCTGTCTGTCTGTCTGTCTGTCCCGTTCTACTGTACCTGATTGTAAGATAGGCTCAGTCACTAGCGTGAGCGTAGGCAGGAGAGAGAAAGAGGGAGGGATGGGAGGGGTTAACAAGTGGTTAAGAGAGATAACAGCATTAGAGTCCCTGTATGTGTTATCTGAGCAGGTGACCAGGGGCCCCAGTCTTAGCAGTAGTAGCAGTGTGACGGAGGGTTTAATCTGTCCCTCGACAGAGAGGGCCGTCTCAGGAAGATTACACCGCTAGCTAAAGGGGGCTGCTTTCCAAACAGCACACTGTTCCCTACACAGTGCACTACAAACCTATAGGCTCTGGTTGAAAGTAGTGCACTATGTAGGGAATAAGGTGCCTTTTTGGATGCAGGCTAGGAGTTACACAAGTTAGATAGAGAAAACCCTCTTCATCCCCATTATGTTGAGGGGGGGGTCTCATAAGAGATATTCCTGTATTACCGTAAAGACTGGAGGTGGTGAGTAGTGTGTGGTATTACCGTAAAGACTGGAGGTGGTGAGTAGTGTGTGGTATTACCGTAAAGACTGGAGGTGGTGAGTAGTGTGTGTGGTATTACCGTAAAGACTGGAGGTGGTGAGTAGTGTGTGGTATTCCGTAAAGACTGGAGGTGGTGAGTAGTGTGTGGTATTACCGTAAAGACTGGAGGTGGTGAGTAGTGTGTGTGGTATTACCGTAAAGACTGGAGGTGGTGAGTAGTGTGTGTGGTATTACCGTAGAGACTGGAGGTGGTGAGTAGTGTGTGGTATTACCGTAAAGACTGGAGGTGGTGAGTAGTGTGTGGTATTACCGTAAAGACTGGAGGTGGTGAGTAGTGTGTGTGGTATTACCGTAAAGACTGGAGGTGGTGAGTAGTGTGTGTGGTATTATCGTAAAGACTGGAGGTGGTGAGTAGTGTGTGGTGTCCCGTAGAGACTGGAGGTGGTGAGTAGTGTGTGGTATTACCGTAAAGACTGGAGGTGGTGAGTAGTGTGTGTGGTATTACCGTAAAGACAGGAGGTGGTGAGTAGTGTGTGGTATTACCGTAAAGACTGGAGGTGGTGAGTAGTGTGTGTGGTATTACCGTAAAGACAGGAGGTGGTGAGTAGTGTGTGGTATTACCGTAAAG
>NW_025536847.1:40000-48298 GCF_020615455.1 Coregonus clupeaformis
CCCAAATGTCATTCAAGATACTCAAAAGTCTTTTTACTATCGTGACATCTTTTTCCTTTCATAGTAGTTTCTTCTTCTTTTGTTTAGTTTAGGTGTATGTTTAAATGTACAGTACGATTATGCCAATCGGCTTGCAGCCAGACTTATTAGCCACTTATTTTGCCTCGTCTCTCTCAACCATGCAATTTTTTTTTTTTTTTTTTTTTTTTGATTCCTCATCAATCCACAGATTTAGCAGTTTTTAAAGTCCGTTTCTTAATAGTGAATGCTTATAAGTAGCTGGATTATGTAATGTCATAAATTCGCGTTAAGTGCGGCGCCTGGTTGCTCCTCATCACAGACCAGCTAATCTTCTCTACATCTTCAACATAGGAATCATTACAAAACGTTTTATATTTCATCTTTTATTCTTATACACCATTTCAGGCAGCTGCTTTGGAACATAGACATTTCTAGATACTCGGTAGAGGACGAACGAAGAAGAGGATTAGAGGAGGGAGAGGAGAAATTGTTAAAATAACAACATTTTTTCAATCTAAATTGATCTTCGTCAGTGTCAGGCAGTGTCACCTGGTCAACCGGTCTCTCACAGTAGGTGAGAAGCTTCACAGCCATCCGTGTGTGTGTGTGTGTGTGTGTGTGTGTGTGTGTGTGTGTGTGTGTGTGTGTGTGTGTGAGTCTACGGTCTCACCTGTAACCCCGGTCTCTCCAGAGGTAGTAGAAGAAGCTCGTCCTCGAAACTTGTTGAGGCTGAGGTTTTGAGGACACTGTGAGTTTTGTCAGTCTTGCCTCCTTCACCATCTGATGGTAGTCAAAGTTGATCATCTTCACTGCTCCGGCATGCTCCGACGCCTTCAGGTGACTCTGACAGACAAGGGGGAAGACGTGCAAATTCAAGAGGATCTTCAAAAAACTGAACAGATGAAGACTAAAATGATCTGGGATCTGCTTCCAGATCTGCTTCGGATTACAAACCTTGTGTGCTTGGAAACGTTTTGTTGATTGGGGTTATAGTAGGATTAGATGTATCTGGAATGTTTTGTTGATTGGGGTTATAGTAGGATTAGATGTGTGTCTGGAATGTTTTGTTGATTGGGGTTATATAGTAGAATTAGATGTATCTGAATTGTTTTGTTGATTGGGGTTATAGTAGGGTTAGATGTATCTGGAATGCTTAGTTGAGCTGGGTTGGGGTTAGTATTAGGGTGGCGTTAGGACGCTGTACCTGAATACTTGGGTTAGGGTTGGGGTTATAAAGAAAGATTGGATTAGGCGCTTTACCTGGAATGCTTGGGTTAGAGTTGGGGTTATTAGGGTTAGAGTAAGACGCTTACCTGGAATGCTTGGAGTTAGGGGTTGGGGTTATATTAGGGTTAGACGCTGTACCTGAATTTGTAGGGCTGTGAAGGGTTAGGTTGACAGAAATCTTTACAAGTAATGCAGGGTCTCTTCTCCTGGAAAGCTTTGTTGATTTGGGTTGAGAAGTTATACTCTTCGAAAGTATTCAGACCCCTTCACTTTTACCACATTAGTGTTAAGTTACAGCCTTTATTTTAGGTGGGATTAAATAGTTTTTCCACCCCCTCTATCAATCTACACACAATACCCCCCATAATGACAGAGCAAAAACAGGTTTTTGAAATGTTTGCAACCCCCCCAGAAATATCACATTTACATAAGTATTCAGATCCCTTACTCAGTAATTTGTTGAAACACCTTTGGCATCGATTACAGCCTACGAGTCTTCTTGGGTATAGCACTTTACAAGCTTGGCACAGCACCTGTATTTGGGGAGTTTCTAACCATTCTTCTCTGCAGATCCTCTCAAGGTCTATCAGAAAGTTTATTGGGGAGCGTCGATGCACAGCAAATTTCAGGTCTCTCCAGAGATGTTTGATCGGGTTCAAGTCCGTGCTCTGGCTGGGCCACTCAGGACATTCAGAGACTTGTCCTGAAGCCACTCCTGTCTTGGCTGTGTGCTTAGGGTCGTTGTCCTGTTGGAAGGTGAACCTTCGCCACTGTGGAGGTCCTGAGCACTCTGGAGCAGGTTTTCATCAACGATCTCTATGTACTTTGCTCCATTCATCTTTTGCCTCGATCCTGACTAGTCTCCCAGTCCCTGCCGCTGAAAAAGATCCCACAGCATGATCCAGCCACCAAGCTTCACCGTGGGATGGTGCCAGGTTTCCTCCAGGACGTGACGCATTAGCTTCAGGCCAAGAGTTCAATCTTGGTTTCATCGACCACGACTCTTGTTTCTCATAGTCTGAGTCCTTTAGGTGCCTTTGGCAAACTCCAAGCGAGCTGTCAGTGCCTTTTACTGAGGAGTGGCTTCCGTCCTGGACACTCTACCATAAAGGCCTGATTGGTGGAGTGCTGCAGAGATGGTTGTCCTTCTGGAAGGTTTCTCCCCATCTCCACAGAGGAACTCTGGAGCTCTGTCAGAGTGACCATCGGGTTCTTGGTCACCTGCCTGACCAAGGCCCTTCTCCCCGATTGCTCGTTTGGACGGACAATTCCTTCGACCTCATGGCTTGGTATTTTTAATAAATTTGAAAAATATATGACAACTGTTTTCGCTTTGTCATTATGGGGTTTCGGTGTGTAGATTGATGAGAGATTTTTTAATTTTTGTGAAATCCATTTTAGAATAAGGCTGTAACGTAACAAAAATGTGGAAAAAGGAAGGGGTCTGAATACTTTCAGAACGCACTGTAGGTAGGGTTACATGTACCTGAATGCTTTTGCTGAGATAGGGTTAGGGTTGATAGTACGGTTAGGGTTGATGTACCTGGAACGCTTTGCTGAGATAGGTTAGGGTTGATAATGGAGTTAGGGTTACATGTACCTGGAATGCTTTGCTAGAGATAGGTTAGGGTTGATAGTACGGTTAGGTTACATGTACCTGGAATGCTTTGCTGAGATAGGGTTAGGGTTGATAGTACGGTTAGGGTTACATTGGTACCTGGAATGCTTTGCTGAGAAGTAGGGTGGGTTGATAGTACGGTTAGGGTTAAGCATGTACCTGAAGTGCTTTGCTGAGATAGGGTTAGGGTTGATGGTACGGTTAGGATTTACATGTACCTGGAATGCTTGCTGAGCATGTGTTCTCCCTCCTTCATGCCTAGCAGGTTGATGATCACCTGTTTCCCATACAGCCTCCTAGAGGCACTCAAGTGTCTGGAACACAGAGTCTCATACAGGTCAGATTAGCATACAGGTCAGATTACTAGCAGGTACTACATAGAGAGACACGCATTGAGGACCCGCAGAAGGGTCAGATTACATAGAGAGACGCGATGCAGAGACGAGATATCACTCCCAACCAACACTTTGCAAGTTGTGTTTATATTTTTTTTCAGTATAGTAGCAGATAGAATTCCCACTGCAGCCTTGCTAATATCAACAAGGCTAGTTCTCTCTCGCTCATATATATATATATATATATATATATATATATATATATATACACACACAGTGGGGAGAAGCAAGTATTTGATACAATGTTTTGCGGTTTTCCTACTTACAAAGCATGTAGAGGTCTGTAATTTTTATCATGGTACACTTCAACTGTGAGAGTCGGAATCTAAAACAAAAAATCCAGAAAATCCATTGTATAGATTTTAAGTAATTAATTTGCAGTTTATTGCATGACATAAGTATTTGATCACCTACCAACCAGTAAAATTCCGGCAATCTCACAAGACCTAGTTGTTTTTCTTTAAGAAGCCCTCCTGTTCTCCACTCATTACCTGTGATTAACTGCACCTGTTTGAACTCGTTACCTGCAAGTAAAAGACAACCCTGTCCACACATTCAATCAAACAGACTCCAACCCTCTCTCCACAAATGGCCAAGACCAGGAGAGTAAGGACTCAGGATACAATTTGTAGACCTGCACAAGGCCTGGGATGGGCTACAGGACAATAAAAGCAGCTTGGTGAGAAGGCAACAACTGTTGGCGCAATTATTAAGAAAATGGAAGAAGTTCAAGATGACGGTCAATCACCCCTCGGTCTGGGGCTCCACTGCAAGATCTCATCTCGTGGGGCATCAATGATCAGGAGGTGAGGATCAGCCCGGAACTACACGGCAGGACCTGGTCACATGACCTAAAGAGAGCTGGGACCACAGTCTCAGCAAGAAACCATTAGTAACACACCACACCGTCATGGATTAAAATCTGCAGTGCACGCAGGTCCCTCTGCTCGGGCCAGCGCATGTCCAGGCCGTCTGGGGTTTGCCAATGACCATCTGGATGATCCAGAGGAGGAATGGGAGAAGGTCATGTGGTCTGATGAGACAAAAATAGAGCTTTGGTCCAAACTCCACTCGCCGTGTTTGGAGGAAGAAGTGAAGAATTATGAGTCAACCCCAAGAACACCATCCCAACTGTGAAGCATGGAGGTGGAAACATCATTCTTTGGGGATGCCTGCAAAGGAGGACAGAGACAGAACCGTATTGAGGGGGAGGGATGGATGGGGGCCATGTATCCCGAGATCTTGGCCAAACAACCTCCTTCCCTCAGTAAGAGCATTGAAGATGGGTCGTGGCTGGGTCTTCCAGAGCATGACAACTTGACCAAAACACACAGCCAGGGCAACTGGGAGTGGCTCCGTGAAGGCATCTGCAAGGTCCTGGAGTGGCCTAATGGCTGATCTCAGACCTGAAACCCAATAGAACATCTTTGGAGGGAGCTGAAAGTCCAGTGTTGCCCAGCGACTGCCCCGAAAACTGAAGGATCTGGAGAAGGTCTGTATGGAGAGTTGAACCGAAAATCCCTGCATGCAGTGTGTGCAAACCTGGTCAAGACCTACAGGAAACGTATGATCTCTGTAATTGCTAATAAAGGTTTCTGTACCAAATATTAAGTTCTGCTTTCTGATGTATCAATACTTATGTCATGCAATAAAATGCAAATTGTTCTTAAAAATCATACGATGTGATTTTCTGGATTTTTGTTTTAGATTCCGTCTCTCTCACAGTTGGAAGTGTACCTATGATAAAAATTACAGACCTCTACATGCTTTGTGAAGTAGGAAAACCTGAAAATCGGCAGTGTATCAAGATTAACTTGTTCTCCCCACTGTATATATGTAGGTATATATATATGACTCCTGGTCAAAAGTAGTGTAGTAATTATAGGAATAATAGGGTGCCATTTGGGATTCAACCGAGTCTCAGTCTTATGTGGTGACCCTGTTCCTTCCTTTTAACCAACTGCTTCAGTATGAAGCTCATCATCCAGAGGAAAGGGGGTGTCTCCTCTCCTCTCATCTCGTCACACTACTGTAAGATTTACAACAGCAAACAGACTGAAGGGACACACTATTACCTCTCAAAAGCCGGTGCGTTGGCCCTCGTAGCCTCTGGAGAGCTTGACACGATGAGAGCCCACCTTTGGTAGAGAGAGAGAGCAGACAGGAGAGAGAGAGAGAGACAGAGAGAGAGAGGAAGACCAAGAGAGAGAGAGAGAGGACAGGGAAAGAGAGACAGACACAGAGAGACAGAGGGAGAGAGAGGAGAGAGAGGAGAGAGCGAGAGAGAGAAATACAGCGAGGTCGTGTGGTTATCCTCTGTAGTACCCAGATACACCCATTACTAGGGAGTCGAATGAAGACACCAAGGTTATTGATAGTAAACAAAAACGAAATCATGAATAAAAAACTTCAGTACACTGAAATCAAATAATTAACAAACCTGTTTGGAAACTAAAACTATACTTAAACTATTAGATTTAGACTCCAAAATGACCTAAAAACGTAAATACATTTTCACAATGAAACTTGTCTCTCAAATACATTGCTCCAGTTGTTGTTATCTAGCTAGTGAATTTTAGCCTATTAGCTGTAATGACGTAAGCATGGTCCAAAACACCTCAAAACAAGAATGGTATCAAGAGGCAGATTAAAAAAACAAAAAAACATTTGTAAAAGTAGTTATCCCACTGGCTATGGTGAATGCAACCAATTTGTAAGTCGCTCTGGATAAGAGCGTCTGCGAAATGACTTAAATGTAAATAAAACTAGCTTGACTTGAGCCACCTTCGATTCCCACAGCAAAGCTTCTTGTCATTATTGCTAGCCATCTGACCATCCAGGAATCACAAACCGTCCTTCTACCTCTGCGATGAGTGCGTATTCACATTTGTGACGTTGTCCGCCAACCTGTCAATTCAAGCTTTTGGGCGTTTTCGATACTGAATCTGCGCGGGTAAATTCGGCCAGGAGATTACGATGTTTAGAATAGGCCTTGTGCATCACTATCACTGGCTAGCAGGGAAAATCTGCTTGGTAGCCAACTTCATTCATCTTAGCATGCATGGCCGCAGCAAGGATGCTTTGGGTTGGGGTGCTTGGGTAAAATAATCACCTTCATAATAAAACATATAGGCCTAGAATGAGGACCCACACATTGTGTAGCGGCATACAGTCAGGTTTATTTGGGGGCGGGTCCGAGAAGCAGGAAATAAATGTCTTTTTATTTAAAAACGCATTTCATGCAATTTATGTATTTTACATGAGCAGAAGACGTTAGAAGAATCGTTTTAAAAAACGCAAATGGCTACCCTGACACTAACCAACTGAGATCAATCAAAAAATGGTCGATCTTGAGTGCAAATGATAACCAGGCCAATAAAGAGACACACAGATACAATGTTCAATATTCAGAGGAGTACAGTGGGGAAAAAAAGTATTTAGTCAGCAACACCAATTGTGCAAGTTCTCCCACTTAAAAAAGATGAGAGGCCTGTAATTTTCATCATAGGTACACGCCAACTATAGAAAAAATGAGGAAAAAAATTCGGAAAATCACATTGTAGGATTTTTAATGGGAATTTATTTGCAAATTATGAGGTGGAAAATAAGTATTTGGTCAATAACAAAAAGTTTCTCAATACTTTGTTATATACCCTTTGTTGGCAATGACACAGGTCAACGTTTTCTGTAAGTCTTCACAGAGGTTTTCACACACTGTTGCTGGTATTTTCGCCCATTCCTCCATGCAGATCTCCTCTAGAGCGGTGATATTTTGGCTGTGGCTGGGCAACACGGACTTTCAACTCCTCCCAGAGATTTTCTATGGGGTTGAGATCTGGAGACTGGCTAGGGCCACTCCAGGACCTTGAAATGCTTCCCTTACGAAGCCACTCCTTCAGGTTGCGGGCGGTGTGTTTGGGATCATTGTCATGCTGAAAGACCCAGCCACGTTTCATCTTCAATGCCCTTACTGATGGAAGGAGGTTTTCACTCAAAATCTCACGATAGCATGGCCCTATTCATTCTTTCCTTTACACGATCAGTCGTCCTGGTCCCTTTGCGAAAAAACAGCTCCAAAGCATGATGTTCACCCCCATGCTTCTGCAGTAGGTATGTGGTGTTCTTTGGATGCAACTCAGCATTCTTTGTCCTCCAAACACGACGAATGAGTTTTACCAAAAAGTTATATTTTGGTTTCATCTGACCATATGACATTCTCCCAATCCTCTTCTGGATCATCCAATGGGGCACTCTAGCAAACTTCAGGCGATTGGCCTGGACATGTTCTGGCTTAAGCAGGGGAGGCCGTCTAGACTGCAGGATTTGAGTTCCTGGCGGCGTAGTGTGTTACTGATGGAAGGCTTTGTTACTTTGGTCCAGCCTCTCTGCAGGTGCCATTCAGCTAGGTCCCCCGTGTGGTTCTGGGATTTTTTAAGCTCACCCCGTTCTTGTGATCATTTTTGACCCCACGGGGGGATCTTGCGTGGAGCCCCAGATTCAGGTGGGGAGATTATCCAGTGGTCTGTATGTCTTCCATTTCCTAATAATTGCTCCCACAGTTGATTTCTTCAAACCAAGCTGTTTACCTATTGGAGATTCAGTCTTCCCAGCCTGGGCAGGTCGCAATTGTTTCTGGTGTCCTTTGACAGCTCTTTAGTCTTGGACATAGTGGAGTTTTGGAGATGGTGACTGTTTGAGGTTGTGTGACGGTGTCTTTTATACTGATAACAAGTTCAAACAGGTGCAGATACTTCTGATGGTAACGAGTGGAGGACAGAGGAGCCTCTTAAAGAAGAAGTTACAGGTCTGCTTGAGAGTCCAGAGAATCGTTGCTTGTTTGTAGGTGACCAATACTATTTTTCCACCATATGAATTTGAAATGAAATTCATAAAAATCTCACAATGTAGATTTTCTAATTTTTCTCATTTTGTCTTGGGTTTCATAGTTGATGATGAAAATTAAAGCCTCTCTCATCTTTTGTGGGAGAACAGCAATTGGTAGCTGACTAAATACTTTTTTTCCCCACTGTATATACA
>NW_025536848.1:0-30000 GCF_020615455.1 Coregonus clupeaformis
ATCGTTGAACCACAGCGGAGAACTGGCATTTTTTGCCAAATGCAATATTTTCTGCTCCTACTCCAACACGGCAAAATGTGTAAAAATAATTAGAACCACCCACAAACACCTTACAATTCTTCATCATCATTACACCATTGTTCTAAATTAAATCACCCTCCACCTCCTCATCACGTTCTGTTCATTCCAAATGATGGTGCAAAGCAACGTGCCCCATTATCCGTTTCCCTGTCCCGTACATCCATTGGGCATCATTCAACCAGTGAGGAGAGAGACACATTATCACCTGGGTACCAAACGTCTTACAGCGCATTTGTCTTGGACCCATGAAGATAGTACTAGGTGTGGAAACATTGCTTTCACCTGTGTCCCAGTTCTCTCATGTAGTGGATGAAGTTGAGAGGAGAAAGGGCGAGACGGAGATTTAAGAAAGTCCATGTAGAATGTTGAATGCCCCCAGGTGAGTTGTTGATGTCCTGAGATGTCTGTCTGTTTAGTGCTGTATGTCACGCATGCGTAGGTGGGTGTAGAAATGGAATCAAACGCAGACACCGAAGTATAGTCCAACAGACTTTAGTAACTCTCCAACAAGGAAAAATACGAGAACACTTGCCCGAAGGCGATATTACGAGAAGGCGAACAAAACAAATGCGCACTCACACAGGTCGAAACACTCAACGCAGTGGAGGGAAGCTCAACCTGAAGCTGAAATAGCGAAAATCAGCCCTAAACGACAGACCAAAAACAATAACACACAACACCCACAACCGACACAACGAGAACTAAATAGGACACTAATGACACTTAAATGAAAACAGGTGTGACCACAATCAGACAAAAAGCAAACGAAGATGAAAGACATACAATGATGAAAGGGTATTCGGAGAAACGAACGCGCTGGGCTTCGCCCGAACAAGGGAGAGAGGCAGCCTACGGCCGAAACCGTGACAGTACCCCCTTGAGCGGCTCAGACGTGCGGCCGACTCCGGCCTCGGGGACAGCCGGAAGACGCGGGAGGGGTGCGTCGGGGTGCCCGCGATTTAGCGGAATTCCGTCAGGAGAGAACGGGTCCCAAAATGTCTCTCCCTCGGCACCCAGCACCGCTCCTCCGGACCGTACCCCACTCCACTCCTAGGATACTGGAGACCCCCATCCGAGCGTCTCGGTCCAAGATGGACCTCACGAGTACTTGCCGGTGCCCCTACATGGCTCAATGGGGCGGAGGAGTCTCCCTGATCTCACCTTGGAGTGGGCTAGTTACTACCGGCCTGAGAAGGGACATGGAACGAGGGGGTTAATACTTTTATATTCAACAGGTAGCTGTAATTTATAACACACCTCGTTCAACTTCCCAAGGACTTTAAATGGCCCTACAAACCGCCGCACCCAGTTTCCGACAGGGCAAGGCGGGAAGGGGCAGGTTCCTGGTAGAGAGCCAGACTTCGATCACCAAAGGTCGCGTACACCGGT
Organism: Coregonus clupeaformis; assembly: GCF_020615455.1. Taxonomy (NCBI): domain Eukaryota; kingdom Metazoa; phylum Chordata; class Actinopteri; order Salmoniformes; family Salmonidae; genus Coregonus; species Coregonus clupeaformis. The sequence goes on from NW_025536848.1 coordinate 1,471, forward strand.
CCACTCATCGGTGGAGATCGGTGCGCAGCCTTATGACGTCGGAGGGGCCCGCTGCAGGTGGACGTGTGCAGCGTTCATATCTCCCTCCGAGCGCCTCGCCCACTCATCCACCGCGAGGAGCCCTCGATCTCGCTCTGCTGCCAGGATGCAGAAACCCGGCTAGTAACCAACACACACATTGGGGAAAAGGGGTTAGGTTAGTGGAGGAATACGGAAATTCTGGGCCATTTCGGTATGGGAACGTCTGCCCACTCCTCCGGCGGTCCTGGCAGTATGTTCTAAGAAACCTGCCCGCATCCTGGTTTACACGTTCCACCTGCCCATTACTCTCGGGTGGTAACCCGAGGTGAGGCTCACCGAGACCCTAACCGCTCCCATAAAAGGCCTCCAGACTCTGGAGGAAATAGGTGGGGACCTCGATCAGTTACAATATCCTCGTCCCGTGAGTGCCGGAACACATGGGTGAATAGGGCTGCAGTTTGGGGGCTGGTGAGGAAGGCTCCGGCATGGGGAGTAAACGACAGTCCGTAGAAACCGGTCCCACAACGACCAGTATAGTGGTATTCCCCCTGTAGAAGGAGGAATCAGAAGGTAAATGCACCGAGAGGTGGGACCATGGTCGTTGTGGCATGGGCAGGTTGTAACTTACCCCCTAGGCAGATGTCTAGGCGCCTTACACTGGGCAGCACACCGAGCAGGAGGGAAACATAAACCCTCACATCCCTTGCCAACGTGGGCCACCAGTACTTGGCACTAAGAGAGTGCACTGTCCGGCCGATACCCGGATGTCAGAGGAGGGAACGTGTGAGCCCAATAGATGTCAATCTGTCCGAACCTCGACGCGGAACGTACTTCCGACCCTCCGGGCACTGTGGTGGGATCAGGTCGTGGCATAGCGCTTTCGAGCTCAGCATCGATCCTCCCACTCCGGTGCCACCAGACACGACTCCGGGCAGGGTGGGAGTGGGCTCCCACGGACCTCTCCTCCGTGTCTATACCGCCGAGACAGCGCATCTGCCTTACCGTTCTGGGACCCAGGGATGTACGTGATCTTAAACGAACTTGGTCAAAAAACATATTCCATCTAGCCTGCCGAGGGTTTTGCTTCCTGCCCGGATGTACTCCAGGTTACGGTGGTCCGTCAAAATGAGGAAAGGGTGTTGAGCCCCTTAAGCCAGTGCCTCCACACCTTTAGGGCCTGTATCACAAGCACATCCCTGTCCTACGTCATAGTTTCGCTCCGCGACCGGAGCTTCTTGGAATAAAAGCAGGCCAGGAGTTTAGGCTCTTGGCGCGCCTGATCGTTGTAGAGCGCTCCTACCGCCTCAGACGCGTCCCACCTCCACCTGAAATGGGTAAAGAGGGATCCGGATGCGTAGCACTGGAGCCGAGGTAAACAAGTCCTTCAGCCTCCCAAATGCCCTGCGCCTCGGCTGACCACTGGGAGACGCACGGGCCCCCTTCAAGAGAGACGGATGGGAGCTGCCACCTGTCCAAAACCCCGGGATAAACCTCCGGTAGTAATTCGCAAACCCCAAAACTGCTGCACCTCCTTCACAGTGGTTGGTGTTGCCACACCAGCACGGCTGACACCCGGCCTTTCCAGTCCTCCATCTTCACCCCCTGACGCAGACAACTGATACCCCAAAAAGGAGACTGACTCCTGGAAAAACAGACAACTTCTCTGCCTTAACATATAGGTCGTTGCTCCACCAGCCTCCGCAACACTCTGCTAGCACCAGGCCACATGCTCGACACGGGTGGCGTACACGGAATGTCATCTATGCTTACACCCACGACCCCCTGCCCCTGCATGTCCCTGAAGATCTCATCCACGAATGATTGCGAAAACTGATGGAGCGTTCATAACCCGTATGGCATGACAAGATACCGCGAATGGCCCGAGGTATAAAGGCTTCTTCCATTCATCGCCCCTGATGCGCGTACCGGTTGCTACTGCGCTCCTGAGATCTAATTTAGTGAAGAAACGCGCCCCCATGCAAGGACTCAGTCGCATAAATGGGCGGGAGTGGATAACTGTACACCCGCGGTGATCTGATTGAGACCACGGCAATCGATGACGGGCGAAAACCACCATCCTTATTCTTCACAAAAAGAAAATCGAGGACGCAGGGGAAGTGGAAGGCGTATGTATCCCGTCTCAGAGATTCGTCTATGTAAGTCTCCATAGCTTACTTCTCTCTCCCGAGACAGAGGAATTACACATGGCTCCGTGGGAGCGCAGCTCCTGCCTGGAGGTCTATCGCACAATCTCCTGCCTATGGGGCGGGCAACTGCGTTGCCCCCTGCGACTTAGCTTAATAGCCAAATCCATGATACTCAGGGGGAATCGGGCAATGCGGGCACCTGGTTTTGGACTCTCCACCGAGGTAGCCCCCACGGAAACGCCTAAACATCTACCCACACACTGGGCAAACCACTCCATCAGAGCCATCATCACTGCCACGAAATAGATGGGTTGATGGTTACTCAACCAGGGCATGCCCAGCACCACCGGATACGTAGGAGAGTCAATCAGAAATAGCTGAATCATCTCCTGATGACCCCCTGCGCCCCACATCCTAAGTGTGCGAGTGAAGACCTCCCTGATGCCCGCACCCAACGGACGGCTATCATAGGCCAGAACGGGGAAAGGGACATCAACAGGAAAGAAGGAATCCTAAAGTAAACAAAAATTTCTTATCAATAAAATTCCCAGCCGCGCTGAATCTACCAGCTTATGCCGGAATGAGGTGCTACCTGTGGAAAACTCACAGGCAAACAGAAATGTGCAATAGAGAGCTCTGGGTGAGTGGGGCGCTACTCCCCTGGAAGGATCCCCAGTGCGGGACCTGGAAATCTTCCCTCTCCCCGAGGAGGTCATCCCCAGCACCGGCCGCAGTGTGTCCTCCCGACCACAGTTGGTGCAGGGATGGACCCCTAGTAAGCCCGACCCCTCCTCGGCGCCAGCACCCCCGAGCTCCATGGGAGCCACGGCTCGGGAGGCGCTGGAGGGTGAAATGGACGGACCCCCTCGGAACGTCCGCGGGTAGCTAGTAGGTTATCCCAGCCTGATGGACATGTCGACCAACTGGTCGAACGAAAGGCTGGTGTCCCTACAAGCCAGCTTCCCGACGGACGTCCTCTCGTAGACTACATCTGTAGTGATCGACGAGCCCGATCATTCCACCCTGCATCTGCACGCTAGAGTAACGGAATTAGGGCGAACTCTTGCGCACTCCCTCCCTCCCCTGCTGGAGGAAGACCAGAGTGCCCCCGCGCAGCCCTCCCGGGGATGAGATCAAACACCGCCCTGAAGCGGCGGGAGAACTTCGTCGTACGTGATGGTGTCATGTCGATCCTCCTCCACTCCCGCGTTGGCTCCATTCCAATGCCTTCCGGAAAGGCAGGGAGATCAGGCGGAACACGCTCTCATGTCCCGAGGCGCCCGGTGCACGGTGGCCAGGTACAGCTCCACCTGGAGAAGGAATCCTGACACCCGGCCAGCGGTTCCCGCCCAGGCCCTCTGGGAGCGAGAGAGTCGGACTCTCGGGGTTCCGGTGCTGGAATGGGCGGACGGCCGATGGTGCTGGCAGGGAGGGTGGCGGTGGAGGCGTTCCCCAGCCTCGCGATGGTGGTGATCACCTCCTGCAGTGCGGTCCCCATCGCAGGATCTGGTCCCCGTTGTTCCCGAACCTGGTCCTCCAGCGTCGCTCTGGGCTGCTGCGGCTCCTGCTGATTCCATTTAAAGGGTGTGTTATTCTGTCACGCGCGTGCTGTAGGTGGGTGTAGTGGTGGAATCAAACGCAGGACACCGAAGGATAGTCCAACAGACTTTTAGTAACTCTCCAACAAGGAAAAATACGAGAACACTTGCCCGAAGGCGATATTACGCACGAGCGCTGAACAAAACAAATGCGCACTACACAGGTGGCGTAAACACTCCACGCAGTGGAGGGAAGCTCAACCGAGCGAAATAGCCGAAAATCAGCCCTACACACGACAGACCAAAAACAATAATACACAACACCTGACAAACACAACTGGGAACTAAATAGGACACTAATGACACTAAATGAAAACAGGTGTGACAACAATCAGACAAAAGCAAACGAACATGAAACATACAACGGTGGCAGCTAGTATTCCGGAGACAACGAACGCCGAAGCCTGCCCGAACAAGGGAGAGAGGCAGCCTCGGCCGAAACCGTGACACTGTATGCTTGATGTCATCCTAATATTTATTAATTCCATTGTTTTCCTTTTTAGATCTGTGTGTATTGTTGTGTATTGTTAGATATTACTGCCCTGAGCTAGGAACACAAGCATTTTGCTACACCCTCCATAGCATCTGCTAAATATGTGTATGTGACCAATAAAATAGATTTGCTGAACCCTTATTGGGTGGTGGTTAACTAGTCAGTATATTCCACTGATTCATATGGATACCAGTCCATACACTGGCTGTAAAAGTGGATAAAACCTGACAAGCATATAACTGTAGCTATGTGGTCTTTACTTGAGTGTGTTTCAGCAGGGTGAGGTCAGAGAGGGTGAGGTCAGTCAGTATTTTTCTGAACTCCTAAAATCCGTTACACAATCTGATGGGATGAATGTTCAACCCCATTAAAATAACCATAAGGTCTATATAGTACCTTTAAGTTAAGACCTCACAGATCTGTTCATGGCAAAAGCAGTTCAATTCATGATATTAATTCATTCTTGAAGAATATAACTTATAAATCCTGAGCCTCATCTTGAGGAGTCACCTGTGACAGTATTCATAAAGAGTAGGAGTACTGATCTGGGATCAGTTTAGCCTTTTAGATCATAATGAAACAGATTAAATGGACAGGGGGGACCTGATCCTAGATCAGCACTCCTCCTCTGAGACACTGCCTTTATGAATAAGGGCCCAGGAGTCACCAGGACCAAGAAACCGAACATATGGTGTTGTAAAGTCTAGTTACAGCAGGTGTTTACTGCCATCTATACCAATAAAACACTTGATTATCAGGGTGGGGAGACTGAGCTGAAACTAAAAGTACAGGATCCATTTGGAGATGACAGAGCAGAAAACACTATATGGAGAGAACTGAAAAATAAAGTAAGTATTTCTGAACAATAATCTGAACAATAGTCTATTCTAATGGACAGAGTAAGACAATGAATACCTGGAATGAGATGTTACTAGTTAGTAGAACTGCTACTTGAGCTTAGTTGCTGACAGACAGCAGTTTTCAAAGTGGAAACTAATCAGTAGGTCTATGTATTATCAGGTAGGCTATTATCATTGTCATTATGGAGACACCCATTTTACAACCCTTATTCCATGAAACATATTAACGCTGTAGAACTGATGCACATCAAGAAATAAGGCGACAAATCACAGGAAAACTACTTTAAGCGCTCTAGAGCACGTTAGATACATTCTGTCGGAGGTGGTTTAAACTACAATCTAATGTCGACTTTGCTTATGGAAAACCATATCATGCGAAGGTTTTTACACATGCTCAGTTCTTGGGTCTCGAGTTGAAATTTTGAAAATGGAAGTTATGGAACTCCATCATGTGCTTCTGTAACAGACATTAAATGTGGAGAATGATAGATCTGTTGGCCATCAAGTAGCCTATTCATTGTTATGCCTGTCTAGGCAACTGTAGCCTGCCATTTTATTCTATAAATATGTTGAATTGACTGGAGTCGTTGCAAATCATTTTGTGCCACTTGTGTAGCCAACCTGGAGCTGGCAAACAGATGTAATAAATAGCCTTTAACTTCAGTTTATTGTTGTTGTAGCCTTGTGTTATTATGCAATTAATAATGGCCGTGTTTAGTTAATTCAATTGGAAGTTATCAAGTGTCACCATGGTCACAGTTCTATCTCAATTGCTGATCAGATGTTAGAATGCATTAGATTGAAGGTAACAGTCAGCCAGATCAGGCTACAGGTAAAGAAATAACCTGGCTGTTGTTGACAAGCATAGGCCTATTTAGTTCATATCAATATTATTAATATTTCATTCATTGATTGAAATTACGACCCCATCCTCAGTAGCCTATTCCAGCAGGCTACTGGGTAACAGAAGCACTTCCTACCTCAAAATCGTCTTGCTATTCATGTTAAATTAATTAATCTGTCAATTTGAACTAAGCAAGCTGCTAAATCATTCAGCTTACATCTTGCCTACATGTTGCCCAGGCTACTGGAGGCTGTCTGAAATAAGATGTAGGCCTATCTGGGGCTATGTTTTGGCCTAGTTTTCAGGCCTTGTTGGTGGGTTTTGAGTAGTCATTGGGCTAGAAAAAGCAATTGCATTAAATAACCTGACTGTTTGGATGTGTCTGTTAGTAAACTGTTTTATTTCTGAGAGATCATGAATAAAAGAGAACAATTGACATTCAAGAATTAGTTGTCACTGTGTTATCACAACCAACATGCTGCATCTCTGTTTAGGGGTCAGTGGTCTAAAAATGAGTCTCTCGGGGGAGAGAGAGGAGGGGGCCCTGCCTCTAAAATGAGTCTCTCTGGGAGAGAGAGAGGAGGGGGGGCCCTGCCTCTAAAATGAGTATCTCTGGGGGAGAGAGAGGGAGGGGGCCCTGCCTCTAAAATGAGTCTCTCTGGGGAACATGACACCAAAACTAAAAGGTGAGCTGACAATATTGTTTAAGAATTTATATTCCAAAACGCTATATAGGAGATTACATTTTAGATGTGATTTAAAACCATTGTTTAGTTGGAATGTAATGTTCGTATCCTGTATATTTGACTGTGATACGTGGTTGTCTCACCTAGCTACCTTAAGATGAATGCATTTACAGATGCCATATCTTAATTTGACCCAGTTTCTCACAGCAGGAAAATAATCCGGCAGCAATAGCAAATGTGCATTTTTATGTGGATTATAAATAAGGGATCTTTTTTGTAGGGGTTGATACATTTTTCATTAGGGCAAATCAAGTCTGACATTTTAAAGTGGAAATTACACTTCAGACACCTTTGTAAAGCCTTGTAGTGGTTTAATAAGTTCTTTAAACATTAAAAGCTAATTTACCAACATTTCTGAAAAGGGATATACAGTGGGGGAAAAAAGTATTTAGTCAGCCACCAATTGTGCAAGTTCTCCCACTTAAAAAGATGAGAGAGGCCTGTAATTTTCATCATAGGTACACGTCAACTATGACAGACAAATTGAGAACAAAAATACAGAAAATCACATTGTAGGATTTTTAATGAATTTATTTGCAAATTATGGTGGAAAATAAGTATTTGGTCACCTACAAACAAGCAAGATTTCTGGCTCCCACAGACCTGTAACTTCTTCTTTAAGAGGCTCCTCTGTCCTCCACTCGTTACCTGTATTAATGGCACCTGTTTGAACTTGTTATCAGTATAAAAGACACCTGTCCACAACCTCAAACAGTCACACTCCAAACTCCACTATGGCCAAGACCAAAGAGCTGTCAAAGGACACCAGAAACAAAATTGTAGACCTGCACCAGGCTGGGAAGACTGAATCTGCAATAGGTAAGCAGCTTGGTTTGAAGAAATCAACTGTGGGGAGCAATTATTAGGAAATGGAAGACATACAAGACCACTGATAATCTCCCTCGATCTGGGGCTCCACGAAAGATCTCACCCCGTGGGGTCAAAATGATCACAAGAACGGTGAGCAAAAAATCCCAGAACCACACGGGGGACCTAGTGAATGACCTGCAGAGAGCTGGGACCAAAGTAACAAAGCCTACCATCAGTAACACACTACGCGCCAGGGACTCAAATCCTGCAGTGCCAGACGTGTCCCCCTGCTTAAGCCAGTACAGTCCAGGCCCGTCTGAAGTTTGCTAGAGTGCATTTGGATGATCCAGAAGAGGATTTGGGAGAATGTCATATGGTCAGATGAAACCAAAATAGAACTTTTGGTAAAAACTCAACTCGTCGTATTTGGAGGACAAAAGAATGCTGAGTTGCATCCAAAGAACACCATACCTACTGTGAAGCATGGGGGAACTTGGAAACATCATGCTTTGGGGCTGTTTTTTCTGCAAAGGGACCAGGACGGACTGATCCGTGTAAAGGAAAGAATGAATGGGGCCATGTATCGTGAGATTTTGAGTGAAAAACCTCCTTCCATCAGCAAGGGCATTGAAGATGAAACGTGGCTGGGTCTTTCAGCATTGACAATGATCCCAAACACACCGCCCGAGTAGGCAACGAAGGAGTGGCTTCGTAAGAGGCACTTTCAAAAGGGTCCTGGAGTGGCCTAGCCAGTCTCCAGATCTCAACCCCAGGAAAATCTTTGGAGGGAGTTGAAAGTCCGTGTTGCCCAGCCGACACCCCAAAACATCACTGCTCTAGAGAGATCTCGCATGGAGGAATGGGCCAAAATACAGCAACAGTGTGTGAAAACCTTGTGAAGACTTACAGAAAACGTTTGACCTGTGTCATTGCCAACAAAGGGTATATAACAAAATATTGAGAAACTTTTGTTATTGACCAAATACTTATTTTCCACCATAATTTGCAAATAAATTCATAAAAAAATCCTACAATGTGATTTTCTGGATTTTTCCCCCTCATTTTGTCTGTCATAGTTGACGTGTACCTATGATGAAAATTACAGGCCTCTCTCATCTTTTTAAGTTAGAGAACTTAAACAATTGGTGGCTGACTAAATACTTTTTTCCCCCACTGTATAGCGTTTTGGAATGAAACTCTTCTCATGTTTCCCCATCTGAGCTCAGAGTAGATGAGAGATGTAATGTTTGTCTCTGTTGTGTTGAAGCCCAATCAAGCAGGAGAGACCAGCCTCCCCTGTACCCAGTTGTGTGTCCATGAAGAGTGACACGTCTATGGCTCACCCTCTATACTTCAGAGAGGGAGACTTTTCTAGTGAACAAAGGTAAGAAGAACTCATGGGTCATGGTCAGTGGGTTAAACAACATTGTCTCTAGTCATTTCTCCTCTCCCATTTTACCATTTATTTTTGTTGTTTTCATAATCCATAGACTAATACCTTTTTCAATTTTCATAGTCCTGAAACAATATTAAACAAACACAACATTCCCTCCCTGTGTGTGTGTGTGTGTGTGTGTGTCTGTCAGTGAGTGTGTGTGTGTGCGTGTGTGTGTCAGTGAGTGTGTGTGCACTCCCTGGATGAGGAGATGTAATCTCTATCCTGATTGCCCAGTCACTTTTACCCCTACCTACATGTACATATTACCTCAACTACCTCAACCACCTGGTACCCCTGCACGTTGACTCAGTACTGGTACTCCTTGTATATAGTCTAGTTATTACCTCAACTACCTGGTACCCCTGCACATTGACTCAGTACTGGTACTCCTTGTATATAGTCTAGTTATTACCTCAACTACCTGGTACCCTGCACATTGACTCAGTACTGGTACTCCTTGTATATAGTCTAGTTATTACCTCAACTACCTGGTACCCCTGCACATTGACTCAGTACTGGTACTCCTTGTATATAGTCTAGTTATTAACTCAACTACCTGGTACCCCTGGACATTGACTCAGTACTGGTACTCCTTGGCCATATAGTCTAGTCATTAACTCAACTACCTGGTACCCTGGACATTGACTCAGTACTGGTACTCTATAGCCTCATTACTACCTCAACTACCTGGTACCTGCACGTTGACTCAGTACTGGTACTCCTTGTATATAGTCTAGTTATTAACCTCAACTACCTGGTACCCCCTGGACATTGACTCAGCACTGGTACTCCTTATAGCCTCATTACTACCTCAACTTCCCTGGTACCCTGCACGTTGACTCAGTACTGGTACCCTTGTATATAGTCTAGTTATTACCTCAACTACCTGGTAACCCTGCACATTGACTCAGTACTGGTACTCCTTGTATATAGTCTAGTTATTACCTCAACTACGGTACCCCTGGCATTGACTCAGTACTGGTACTCTCTTGTATATAGTCTAGTTATTAACTCAACTACCTGGTACCCCTGCACATTGACTCAGTAGGCTGGTACTCTTGTATATAGTCTAGTTATTAACTCCCAACTACCTGGTACCCCTGGACATTGACTCAGTACTGGTACTCCTTGTATATAGTCTAGTCATTAACTCAACTACCTGGTACCCCCTGGACATTGACTCAGTACTGGTACTTATAGCCTCATTACTACCTCAACCTGGTACCCCTGCACGTTGACTCAGTACTGGTACTCCTTGTATATAGTCTAGTTATTACCTCAACTACCTGGTACCCTGCACATTGACTCAGTACTGGTACTCCTTGTATATAGTCTAGTTATTACCTCAACTACCTGGTACCCCTGCACATTGACTCAGTACTGGTACTCCTTGATATAGTCTAAGTTATTACCTCAACTACCTGGTACCCCTGGACATTGACTCAGTACTGGTACTCCCTTGTAGCCTAATTATTATTATTTCATTGTGTTACTGTTTCCTTTTTTATTTAGCTAATTTGTCTTACTTTTTAACTGCATTGTTCGGGAAAGGGCTCGTAGTAAGCATTTCACTGGTTGAAAGTGTGACAGCTGTTGCATTCGCATGTGAGAACGACAATTTGATTTGATTTGAAGCTCATTGGTAGAAACTAACGGTCGCTTCATGCCGAACAAGATGTTCGGATGTTGAAGCACTCGTGGCTAGGAAAAACTCCCTGGAAAGGCAGGAACCTAGGAAGAAACCTAGAGAGGAACCCAGGCTCTGAAGGAGGCCAGTCCTCTTCTGGCTGTACTGGGGGAGATTATAACAGTACATGGCCATTAAGGCCAGATCGTTCTTCAAGATGTTCAAATGTTCATAGATGACTAGCAGGGTCAAATAATAATCACTGTGGTTATAGAGGTTGCAACAGGTCACCACCTCAGGAGTAAATGTCATTTTCTCTTTTCATAGCCGAGCATTCAGAGGTCGAGACAGCAGGTGTGGTAGAGAGAGAGAAGAGAGGAGAGAGAGAGAGAGAGAGAGAGAGAGAGAGAGAGGAGAGAGAGAGAGAGAGAGAGAGAGGAGAGAGAGAGAGAGAGAGAGAGAGAGAGAGAGAGAGAGAGAGAGAGAGAGAGAGAGAAGAGAGAGAGAGAGAGAGAGAGAGAGAGAGAGAGAGAGAGAGAGAGAGAGAGAGAGAGAGAGAGAGAGAGAGAGAGAGAGAGAGAGAGAGAGAGAGAGAGAGAGAGAGAGAGAGAGAGAGAGAGAGAGAACAGCAGGTTTGGGCACAAGGTATCACGTCCGAACAGGTCAGGTTTCCATAGCCGCAGGCAGACCAGCAGAAACTGGATTGTAAGAACGACAAGGTTGGATGTCCGGTGGACCATATACGATACTGTATGGTTGAAAGAAAGGAGCCGCTGCTTCGGATCAGTTTTCTCCATTCAAATCTTTCCTTAACATTATAATTATTGCACAATGCTGATAACAGATCAGCTCCTAGAGAGATATTACCACCTACGGCTGCAAATATAGAGGGGGCTTATTCTAAATCACAGATTTGGCACATCATTGTTCACATGTTAGGCTACACATCATGAAATATATTGAGACAAATTACAGACCGTAGTCTACAAGTAGCAAAATAGAACACAATGGATTGAACATGAAACGTATTTCAATATGATTGAAATAGGCCTATAGCCTACTGTTTATATTTTAATGCAGTCATCTCGGTTTTCATTTGAAGCGTCATTTCATACGTCCCTTGTTTGTATCAATTGCAAAGACATTTGCAACTTTGTATTTGTAGATCAACTTTGTTCTGAATTTATCGGCGATCACAGAGAGACTGATGAACCATGTGATTCTATGTTTAGTGGAGATCTTCTGTGTATAAAGTGACGCGGGAGGGCAAAAAAGCATCTAACGACGCACTTGGCTGTTCAACGTTAATAACTATGCTTTTGGGAAACAGCTCAGAGATTTAACAATGCTCCTACGGATCCTCCCCTGGATAAAAACATCTGCTAAATGACTAAAATGTTGAACGTAAATGTTTTCTTTGACTGGTACTGTATATGTATTACAAATGTAGTTATTTGTTACATTTGACTGTGTACAACCCATATTTGTATTTCGATGAGAGCGAGGCAATCTCTGAAATGAAACCATCAAGTGATTTTAAACAAATACATGTCTGTCATTTTACATCCCATAATTACATAGTGAAAAAAAACACACCAATCTCTTTCTCATTTCTTTGAACAATAAACCTAATTGACCAACATTTATGAAAATGGATATATAGCGTTTCTGAATGAAACTCTTGTTTCCCCATCTGAGATCAGAGTAGATGGAGATGTAATGTTTGTCTCTGTTGTGTTGAAGTCCAATCAAGCAGGAGAGACCAGCCTCCCCCTGTACCCAGCTGTGTGTGTCCATGAAGAGTGACAAGTCTATGGGTCTACCTATATTCTCAGAGAGGGAGACTTTTCTAGTGAACAAAGGTAGAAGAACTCATGTGTCATGGTCAGTGAGTTAAACAACACTGTCTCTAGTCATTTCTCCCTCTCCCATTTTTCCCCATTTATTTTGATGTTTGTTTTCATAATCCATAGGCTAATCCTTTTTCCATTTTCATAGTCTTGAAACAATATTAAACAAACACAACATTCCCTCCCCTGTGTGTGTGTGTGTGTGTGTGTGTGTGTGTGTGTGTGTGTGTGTGTGTGTGTGTGTGTGTGTGTGTGTGTGTGTGTGTGTGTGTGTGTGTGTGTGTGCGCACTCCCTGGATGAGGAGATGTAATCTCTATCCTGATTGCCTAGTCACTTTTACCCCTACCTACATGTACATATTACCTCAATTACCTCAACTACCTGGTACCCCTGAACATTGACTCAGTACTGGTACTCCTTGTGATATAGTCTAGTTATTACCTCAACTACCTGGTACCCCTGCACATTGACTCAGTACTGGTACTCCTTGTATATAGTCTAGTTATTACCTCCAACTACCTGGTACCCTGCAATTGACTCAGTATGGTACTCCTTGTATATAGTCTAGTTACTTACTCAACTACCTGAAAATTTTACCCTGCACATTGACTCAGTACTGGTACTCCTTGTATATAGTCTATAGTTATTACCTCGTTGCAAATCATTGTGTGCCACTTGTGTAGACAACCTGGAGCTGGCAAACAGATTTAATAAATGTTGTTGGAGCCCTGCGTGTTATTATGCAACTATAAATCGGCAGTGTTTAGTTAATTCAATTGGAGTTATCAGGTGTCACCATGGTCACAGTTCTATTGCAATTGCTGATCAGATGTTAGAATGCATTAGATTGAAGGTAACAGTCAGCCAGATTAGGCTACAGGTATAAAAATAACCTGGCTGTTGTTGACAAGCATGGACCTATTTAGTTCATATCCAATTTATTAATATTTCATTCATTGATTGAAATTACGACCCCATTCTCAGTAGCCTATTCCAGCAGGCTACTGGGCAACAGAAGCACTTCCTACCTCAACATCGCCTTGCTGTTCATGTTAAATAAATGAATCTGTCAATTTGAACTAAGCAAGCTGCTAAATCATTCAGCTTACATCTTGCCTACATGTTGCCCAGGCTACTGAGGCTGTCTGCAAATATGTTAGGCCTATCAGGGTCTATGTTTTTGGGCCTAGTTTCAGGCCTGGTGGAGTAGTCATTGGGCTAGAAAAAGTAATTGCATTAAATAACCTGACTGTTTGGATGTGTCTGTTAGTTAATGTTTTTATTTCTGAGAGATAATGAATAAAAGAGAACAATTGAGCATTAGTAGAATTAATTGTCACTGTGTATAACCACAACCAACATGCTGGATCTCTGTTTAGGGTCCGTGGTCTTAAAATGAGTCTCTCCTGGGGAGAGAGGAGGGGGGGCCCTGCCTCCAAAAGGAGTCTCTGGGAAGAGAGAGGAGGGGGGCCCTGCTCTCTAAAATGAGTCTCTCTGGGAGAGAGAGGAGGGTCCCTGCCTCTAAAATGAGTCTCTCTGGGGAGGAGAAGGAGGGGTCCCTGCCTCTAAAATGCGCTCTCTGGGGAGAGAGAGAGGGGCCCTGCTCTAAAATGAGTCTCTCTGGGAGAGAGAGGAGGGAGAAACCCTGCCTCTAAAATGAGTCTCTCTGAGGGACATATAACACCAAAACTAAGAGGTGAGCTGACAATATTGTTTAAAGAATTTATATTCAAAGGCTGTATGCAATAACAAAAAAATACATTTGTGTTTTTTCATCAGAAATGATTACTATGTGGTACCTTCAATATAACTATTGTAGATTTCAGATGTGATTTAAAACCATTGTTTAGCTGGAATGTAATGTTCTGTATCCTGTATGTTTGAACTGTGATACGTGGTTGTCTCACCTAGCTACCTTAAGATGAATGCATTTACAGATGCCATAGTCTAATTGTGACCCAGTTTCTCACAACAGGAAATAATCCTGCCAAGCAACAGCAAATGCATTTTTAGTGGATTATAATTAAAGATTTTTGTAGGGCTGATCCATTTTTTTCGTTAGGGCAACTCAAGTCCGAAACTTTAAGTGGATATTACCACACTTTAGAAGCCTTTATGAAGCCTTATATTGGTTTAATAATTTCTTTAAACAATAAAAAGCTAATTTACCAACATTTCTGAAAATGGATATATAGCGTTTTGGAATGCAAACTCTCTTATGTTTCCCATCTGAGTTCAGAGTAGATGAGAGATGTAATGTTTGTCTCTGTTGTGTTGAAGTCCAATCAAGCAGAGAGAGACCAGCCTCCCCCTTGTACCCAGCTGTGTGTCCATGAAGAGTGACAAGTCTATGGGTCTTCCTATATTCTTCAAGTCTATGATGGGTCATCCCTATATTCTTCAGAGAGGAGACATTTCTACTGAACAAAGGTAAGAAGAACTCATGGGTCATGGTCAGTGAGTTAAACAACACTGTCTCTAGTCATTTCTCCTCTCCCATTTTCCCCATTTATTTTTTTGTTTTCATAATCCATAGGCTAATCTTTTTCCATTTTCATAGTCCTGAAACAATATTAAACAAACACAACATTCGCTGTGCGTGAGTGTGTGTGCACTCCTGGATAAGGAGATGTAATCTCTATCCTGATTGCCTAGTCACTTTCACCCCTACCTACATATTACCTCAACTACATGGTACCCCTGCACAATTTTTATTTTATTTGATTTCACCTTTATTTAACCAGGTAAGCCAGTTGAGAACAAGTTCTCATTTACAACTGCGACCTGGCCAAGATAAAGCAAAGCAGTGCGATAAAAACAACAACACAGAGTTACATATGGGGTAATTGGGTGGGCTAATTACAGATGGGCTGTGTACAGGTGCAGTGATCGGTAAGCTGCTCTGACAACTGATGCTTAAAGTTAGTGAGGGAGATAAGAGTCTCCAGCTCAGAGATTTTTGCAGTTCGTTTCCAGTCGTTGGCAGAGAACTGGAAAGATTGGCAGCCAAAGGAGGTGTTGACTTTTAGGATGACCATGAGATAAACCTGCTGGAGCGCACACTACGGGTGGGTGTTGCTAGGAGACCAATGAGCCAAGATAAGGTGGGGATTTGCCTAGCGGAGATTTAGATAGAATGACCTGGAGCCAGTGGGATTGGCTGAGATATGTAGTGAGGGCCAGCCAACAAGAGCGTACAGGTCACAATGGTGGGTAGTATACAGGGCTTTGGTGACAAAACGGATGGCACTGTGATAGACTGCATCCAATTTGCTGAGTAGAGTGTTGGAGGCTATTTTGTAAATGACATCGCGAAGTCAAGGATCGGTAGGATAGTCCGAGTTTACGAGGCATGTTTGTCAGCATGAGTGAAGGCGGCTTTGTTGCGAAATAGGAAGCCGATTCTAGATTTAACTTTCGATTGGAGATGCTTAATGTGAGTCTGTTAGGAGAGTTTTACGGTCTAACCAGACACCTAGGTGGTTTGTAGTTGTCCACATATTCTAAGTCAGACTCAGTCGAGAGTAGTGATTCTAGTCGGGTGGGCGGGTGCAAGCAGCGTCGATTGAAGAGCATGCGATTTAGTTTTACTAGCGTTAAGAGCAGTTGGAGGCTACGGAAGGAGTGTTGTGGCAATGAAGCTTCGTTTGGAGGTTTGTTAACACAGTGTCCAATGAAGGGCCAGATGTATACAAAATGGTGTCGTCTGCGTAGAGGTGGATCTGAGAGTCACCAGCAGCAAGAGCGACATCATTGATATACTGAGAATAGAGTCGGCCCGAGAATTGAACCCTGTGGCACCCCCATAGAGAACGCCAGAGGTCCAGACAACAGGCCCTCCGATTTGACACATTGAACTCTATCTGAGAAGTAGTTGGTGAACCAGGTAGAGGCAGGTATGTGAGAAACCAAGGGTATTTAGTCTGCCAATTAGAATGCGGTGATTGACGGAGTCGAAAGCCTTGGCGGTCGATGAAGATGGCTGCACAGTACTGTCTTTTTATCGATCGCGGTTATAATATCGTTTAGGACCTTGAGCGTGGCTGAGGTGCAACCATGACCAGCTCTGAAAACCAGATTGCATAGCGGAGAAGGACGGTGGATTCAAATGGTCGGTGATCTGTTTGTTAACTTGGCTTTCAAATACTTTCGAAAGGCAGGGCAGGATGGATATAGGTCTGTAACCAGTTTGGATCTAGAGTGTCACCCCTTTGAAGAGGGGGATGACCCGCGGCAGCTTTCAATCTCTGGGATCTCAGACGATACGAAAGAGAGGTTGAACAGGCTAGTAATAGGGGTTGCGACAATTTCGGCGGCTAATTTTAGAAAGAAAGTTGCAGTGGAGTGGGCAAGTTGCAGTGGAGGTTGCAGAGCTGGTGGCCGGGGTAGGGGTAGCTAGGTGGAAAGCATGGCCAGCTGTAGCAAAATACTTGTTGTAATGTTCGATTATCGTAGATTTAGTGGTAGTGACAGTGTTTCCTAGCCTCTCCATGGACTTTACAGTGTCCCAAAACTTTTTGGAGTTAGTGCTACAGGATGCAAATTTCTGTTTGAAAAAGCTAGCCTTTGCTTTCCTAACTGATTGTGTATATTGGTTCCTGACTTCCCTGAAAAGTTGCGTATCGCGGGGGCTGTTCGATGCTAATGCAGTACGCCACAGGATGTTTTTGTGCTGGTCAAGGGCAGTCAAGTCTGGGGTGAACCAGGGGCTATATCTGTTCTTAATTTAGAATTTTTTTGAATGGGGCATGTTTATTTAAGATGGAGAGGAAAGCACTTTTAAAGAACAACCAGGCATCCTCTACTGACAGAATGAGGTCAATATCCATCCAAGATACCCGGGCCAGGTCAATTAGAAAGGCCTGCTCGCTGAAGTGTTTAGGAGCGTTTGACAGTGATGTGGGTGGTCGTTTGACCGCGGACCCACTACGGACGCAGGCAATGAGGCAGTGATCGCTGCCAAGCAATACGAACTCTGAGGATAGATGGGGTTCAATCAATTCACATATGGTGTCCAGGGCACAGCTGGGGCTGAGGGGGTCTGTACAGCAGCAGACAGTGAGAGAGACTTATTTCTGGAAAGGTGGATTTTTAGAAGTAGAAGCTCAAACTGACCTGGATAGTATGATAGAGCTCTGCAGGCTATCTCTACAGTAGATTGCAACTCCGCCCCCTTTGGCAGTTCTATCTAGATGGAAAATATTGTATTTGGGAATGGACATTTCTGAATCTTTGGTGGCCTTCCTAAGCCAGGATTCAGACACTGCTAGAACATCAGGGTTGGCGGAGTGTGCTAACTCAGTGAATAACTCAAACTTAGGGAGGAGGCTTCTGATGTTAACATGCAAGAAACCAAGGCTTTTACGGTTACAGAAGTCAACAAATGATAGCGCCTGGGGGGTAGGAGTGATACTGAGGGCTACAGGGCCTGGGTTAACCTCTACATCACCAGAGGAACAGAGGAGGAGTAGAATAAGGATACGCTAAAGGCTTTAAGAACTGGTCTTCAGTGCGTTGGGACAGAGAAAAGGGGGCAGATTTCCGGGCGTTGTAGAATAGATTCAGGGCAATATGTACAGACAAGGATATGGAAGGATATGAGTACAGTGGGAAGTAAACCTAAGCGTTGGGTAACAATGAAAGAGATAGCATCACTGGGAGGCACCCGATTGAGCCGGTCTATATGTATGGGGGTGGGACAAAGGAGCTATTTAAGGCAGGTTGAGCTCGGCTGGGGGCTCTACAATAAGAAATAACTCGAAACAGCAATAGGCAGGGCATATTGACATGGGAGAGAGGCATAAGAAGCAATCACAGGTGCTATTTGAGAGAGCTAAGACAACAGCTGGTAATGGCAACGAAAGTTTGAGCTGAGGCTAAACAGATCAACAGGATGGGGTACTGTATAAAGGAACAAGCAGGCATCAGCTGTGTGATCGTAAGGTCCAGGTGAACAGCAATAAGTAAGTCCGAGAGCAGTTCAGTGGCTGCTAAGAAAGAGGCGTATCATCAACTTCTGAGTTCATATAGTTTAGTAATGGCACTGTGGACATGTTTCTACAACCTGAGTTCATATAGTTAGTAATACCACTGTGGACATGTTTCTACAAACCTTCTGAGTTCATATAGGTTTAGTAATACCACTGTGGACATGTTTCTACAACCTTCTGAGTTGATATAGTTTAGTAATACCACTGTGGAGCATGTTTCTACAACCTTCTGAGTTCATATAGTTTAGTAATACCACTGTAGACATGTTATTCATTCCAGAGGCTACTACCACTCAGAGAGCAGAGTATTCTGTTCCCAGCTGTCTGTCTATGATCAGTGACTTCTCCATGTATCGTCCTGTCACTTCCAGTGGTGATGGATCAATTACCTTTCACCCAAGGTCCGTCACTAGTCAGAATATTATTACTAGTGAAGAGGAGAATATTCAAGATGTCATATAGATATGTTTTGTAATGTGTAGTTTGTTTTAACAGTTTATTAGAGCGATTACTGGACCTTCTTTTGTCTCTGTAGTGGAAGGTCTACTCTGTTAGAGGATCAGTATTAACATCTACAATCTCTCTCTCCTTTATCTCTGTAGTGGAAGGTCTACTCTGTTAGAGGATCAGTATTAACATCTACAATCTCTCTCTCTCTCTCTCCTTTATCTCTGTAGTGGAACGTCTACTCTGTTAGAGGATCAGTATTAACATCTACAATCTCTCTCTCCTTTATCTCTATAGTGGAAGGTCTACTCTGTTAGAGGATCAGTATTAACATCTACAATCTCTCTCTCTCCTTTATCTCTGTAGTGGATGGTCTACTCTGTTAGAGGATCAGTCCAGGTGTGCAGTGTGTCAGCAGGTGCTGAGGGATCCAGTCTCTATCACCTGTGGACACAGGTTCTGCAGACAGTGCATCACCAGATACTGGGAGAAACCTGCTCCTTCAGGAGACTATGACTGTCCTCAGTGTAGAAAGAGATCCAGAACACGGCTCTGTACTACAGCAGCTGAGTCAACCCAATAAAAACAAGAGGCTCTGAAAACAGGAAGACCACTTGCACACGTGGGCCAAGTCAATACCTTAATATGATTTACAGTAATTAACTACAATATTATGAGATAATAGAAGTTACTGTAGTTGTGGAAGGCCCACTTTCATCCTGTCAATGAATGTTTCTGATACACATCATTTTTCCTCTTCCCTTGTAGTGGATGACAGCCTGCAGAGAGCTATAGTAAACCATATAGCCAGTCTGAAAAGGAGGTGATGAATGTGTGATAGAAGGTATGGAAAATAGGGGCAGGGAACCAAACTCCCCTCAACAGGATTTACACAGAGCTCTACATCACAGAAGAGGAGAGAGTGAAGGGTTGTAACGAATGAACATGAGGTGTGGCAGCTAGAGACAGCATCCAGGACACCAACCTCACATGACACAGCAATCCACTGCAATGACATCTTTAAACCCTTACCAGGCCAAGAGAGAAGCATCAGAACTGTGCTGACGAAGGGCATCGCTGGCATCGGAAAAACAGTCTCTGAGCAGAAGTTCATCCTAGACTGGGCTGAAGAGAAGGCAACCAAGATGTGGATATCATATTTGTGCTTCCTTTCCGGGAGCTGAACTTGATTAAAGATCTCCAGTACAGTCTTCTCAGACTTTAAATGGCTTCACACAGAACTAGAACATAGGCAATGCAAAGAAACTCACTGCCTGTAAAGCTAATGTTCATCTTTGATGGTTTGGATGAAAGCTCAGACTTTCATTGGATTTCCAGCACAATGAAAAGGTGTCTGATGTCACCCAGACATCGTCTGTCGATGTTCTTCTGACAAACCTCATCATGGGGAATCTGCTTCCCTCTGCTCTCCCTATGGATAACCTCCCGACCAGCAGCAACCAATCAGATCCCTCTAAGTGTGTTGACCAGGTGACAGAGGTACGAGGGTTCAATGACCCACAGAAGGAGGAGTACTTCAGGAAGAGATTCAGTGATGAGGACCTGGCCAGCAGAATCATCTCACACATAAAGACATCAAGGAGCCTCCACATCATGTGCCACATTCCAGTGTTCTGTTGGATTTCTGCAATAGTCCTTGAACACATGTTGAGTACAGACAAGAGGAGAGAGATGCCCACGACTCTGACTGAGAGGTCAATACACTTCCTGCTCATTCAGACCAGCCTGAAGAACCAGAAATATCATGGAAGAGATGAGATGGATCAACAGGAGCTCATGGAGTCAGATAAGGAAATTATTCTGAAGCTGGGGAAGCTAAGCGTTTTGAAAATCTGAGAAGGGTAATCTCAGTGTTCTATGAAGAAGACCCTGAAAGAGTGTGGCATTGATGTCAAAGAAGCCTCAGTGTACTCAGGAGTGCTGCACAAATCTTTAAAGAAGAGTCTGTGTTATTTCAGAGACTGGTGTACTGCTTTGTCCATCTGAGCATTCAGGAGTTTCTCTCAGCGTCTACATGTACCATTGTTACACAACCAAGAACATGGATGCACTGAAGCCCTTCCTCAAGAGAAAGTCTAGAGCTGCATCTGAAGAGCTAACCTTGCATGAGCTGCTGAAGAGTACCATGGATAAAGCCTTGGAGAGGCAAGAACGGACACCTGGACCTCTTTGTCCGCCTTCATGGCATGTCACTGGAGTCCAATCAGAAACTCCTACGAGGTCTGGTGACACAGACTAGAAGCAGTCCAGACAGCGTCCAGAAAACAATCCGATCCCTTAAGGTGATGCAGAGGAAGAACATCTCCCTGAGAGAGGTGCATCAATCTCCTTCACTGTCTGATAGAGATGAGGACCATTCAGTACAAGAAGAGGAAATCAGCGTGCCCTGAGGTCAGAGAAGAGATCCAAAAACCTCACACTTTCTCAGTGTTCAGCGCTGGCCTACATGCTACAGATATCAGAGGAGGTTGTGTTTGACCTGAAGGTATACAAGACATCAGAGGAGGGTCGTAGGAGACTGCTCCCAGCTGTGAGAGGCTGCAGGAAAGCTCTGTAAGTATTCATGGAAATATCCCACACCAAAATACATTGTAGTTACAGCAGCATTTCTATTGGCTGACTGGCTCTGTAAGTACTCATGTGACTATCCCTCAGACCAAACTTTACTGTATGTAAGAACAACAATATTTTCCTTGGCTGACTAAACTTTCTATCAGCTGAAAAGTCTTAAACAAACTGTAATACAGACGGATCAGAAAAGTTGTAGCATTGAGACATCTATACACAGTGTTCACATTATTAGTGCAGGGGTAACAGTGTAATCAAGAAAAGCTAAATGTAACATTTTAATACTACCTGTCCCTCATGGTATTTACTCTGTTGACAGACTCACTGGCTGTAAACTCACAGACACATCCTGTGAAGTGTTGGCCTCAGCTCTCAGTTCAAACCCCTCACACCTGAGAGAGCTGGATCTGAGTAACAATGACCTGAAGGATTCGGGAATGAAGCTGTCTCCTCTGCTGGACTGGGAATCCCCACTGTAAACTGGAGACTCTGAGGTCAGTATTCCTGTAGTTGGTCAACAAGTGATAACTGTTCACCAGATCCACATGTGTTTACCAGGCACACATAGTCCACACCATATGTGTTTGGACAGTGAAGCTTACAGTTTTACATTTGGTGCTATGCTCCATAATTTTGAATTTGAGATATAATGTTTCATATTAGGCAACAATATAGAATGCACCTTTTATTTGAGGGTATTCATTCATATCTGTGTTACTGTTTGGAAATGAAAGCACTTTATGTGTCTAGTTCTCCCATTTGAAAAAGTCGTAATAATTTGGACATATTCACTTATATTTTATTAAAGTAGTCATAAGCTTAGTATTTGGTCCCATATTCCTTACCTGCAGTGATTACATCAAGCCTGTGATTCTACAAACTTGTTGAATACATTTGCAGTTTGTCTTGGTTGTGTTTTGGATTATGTTTTACCCAATAGAAACTGAATGTTGAATAATGTCCTGTCATTTTGGAGTCACTTCACTTGTATTGTCAGTAAGAATAGAAGATGTTTCTGAACACTTCTACATTCATGTGGATGCTACTATGATTATGAATAATCATGAATGAATCGTGAATGATGATGAATGAGAAAGTTACAGAGGAACAAAGATCATACCCCCTCTGTTATTGGTAATGGTGAGAGGTTAGCATGTTTTGTTGTAGCCTCTGTCACTTTCTCATTCATAATTGTTCATGATTCATTCATGATTTGTATTAATCAAGGCATCATCAGGATTAATTTTATGTTTAGAAACATTTACATTTACGTCATTTAGCAGACTCTCTTATCCAGAGCGACTTACAGTTAGTGAGTGCATACATTATTTTTTATTTTATTTTTTCATACTGGCCCCCCGTGGGAATTGAACCCACAACCCTAGCGTTGCAAACGCCATGCTCTACCAACCAAACTACATCCCTGCCGGCCATTCCTTCCCCTACCCGGGCGAGCTGGGCCAATTGTGCGCAGCCCATGGGTCTCCCGTGCGCGGCCGGCTACGACAGAGCCTGGATTCGAACCAGGATCTCTAGTGGCACTGCTACAGAAACCTGTTATCTACTCACTTAGACAGAAAATTACTCCAGTCATCATCCACCATTCAGTTACTATCGGGCAAAACATAAACCAAAACAAACTGCAAATACAACCAACGAGTTTACAACCAAATACTCAACTTTTGACTACGTTAATACACTATAAGTCATATGATCAGAATACGTTTGACCTCGTCAAATGGGGGGACTAGATACATAAAGTGCTTTCATTTCTAAACGGTGAAACAGATATGTATGAAAATACCCTCAAATAAAAGGTGACATTATATACTGTCACCTCATATGAAACATTTGATCTCAAATCCAAAATGCAAGAGTATAGAGTCACATTTAAAATGTCAGTTTCACTATCAAAATATATATGGTGTGGACTGTATACTCAATACAATCTAAATCTGATACCTCACTGTCTGTCTTTTGACTGATACTGCTTTTTAAACTATTCTGGTCAGTCTACTCAAATATTTGTAATATGCATTTTTCTATCTACAAGCAATACTTTGATAATTTGTCATTTCTAATAATGAAACATTCATTTATGAATAGATATGGCAGGTTTCAGGACACTGATATATCTGAATATGTTGAAAAAAATATACTGCCACTATTTTGACCACCAAAGAATAGCAGTGTGGTTTTAATATGATTTGACTCTTTGCAGGCTGTCAGGCTGTCTAGTCACAGAGGAAGGCTGTGCTTCTCTGGTCTCAGCTCTGAAGTCAAACCCTCACACCTAGAGAGAGCTGGATCTGAGTAACAACGACCTGAAGGATTCAGGAGTGAAACTGCTTCTCTGCTGGACTGGGGAATCCCCCCCACTGTAAACTGGGAGACTCTGAGGTCAGTATTCCTGTAGTTGGTCAACAAGTGATAACTGTTCACCAGATCCACATGTGTTTACCAGGCACACATAGTCCACACCATATGTGTTTGGACAGTGAAGCTTACAGTTTAACATTTGGTGCTATGCTCCAGCATTTTGGATTTGAGATAGAATGTTTCATATTAGGTGACAGTATATAATGTCACCTTTTATTTGAGGGTATTCATACATATATGTGTTACTGTTTAGAAATGAAAGCACTTTATGTATCTAGTTCTCCCATTTGAAAAGGTCTTAATAATTTGGACATATTCACTTATATTGTATTGATGTAGTCATAAGTTTAGTATTTGGTCCCATATTCCTTACCTGCAGTGATTACATCAAGCCTGTGATTCTACAAACTTGTTGAATACATTTGCAGTTTGTCTTGGTTGTGTTTTGGATTATGTTTTACCCAATAGAAACTGAATGTTGAATAATGTCCTGTCATTTTGGAGTCACTTCACTTGTATTGTCAGTCAGAATAGAAGATGTTTCTGAACACTTCTACATTCATGTGGATGCTACTATGATTATGAATAATCATGAATGAATCGTGAATGATGATGAATGAGAAAGTTACAGAGGAACAAAGATCATACCCCCTCTGTTATTGGTAATGGTGAGAGGTTAGCATGTTTTGTTGTAGCCTCTGTAACTTTCTCACTCATTATAATTCATGATTCATTCATGATTTTTCTTAATCATGTCATCATCAGGATTAATTTAGTAGTGTTTAGAAACATGTTATCTACTCACTTAGACAGAAGATTAATCCAGTCATCATCCACCATTCAGTTACTATTGGACAAAACATAACCCAAAAACACAACCAAAAACAAACTGCAAATGCAACCAATGAGTTCACAACCAAATACTCAACTTTTGACAACTTTAATACACTATAAGTCAAATGGTCAGAATACTTATGACTTTTTCAAATAGGGGGAATAGATACATAAAGTGCTTTCATTTCTAAACGGTAAAAAAAATATACTGCCACTTTTTTCACCACCAAAGAATAGCAGTGTGATTTTAATATGATTTGACTCTTTGCAGGCTGTCAGGCTGTCTAGTCAGAGAGGAAGGCTGTGCTTCTCTGGTCTCAGCTCTGAAGTCAAACCCCTCACACCTGAGAGAGCTGGACCTGAGCTACAATCACCCAGGAGACTCAGGAGTCAGACTGCTCTCTGCTGGACTGGAGGATCCACACTGCAGACTGGAGAAACTCAAGTATGTAGAGGGATTATGTCAATGTTCATTTCAGACATGTTGGAGTTATCAGGCTAGTTAAGACAAACATTCTGACCACCACTTGGACTAAGTTATATAAAGACTGTGTGTATGTGTGTTTCCAGTGCGTGTGTGTGTGTCCAGTGTGTGTGTGTGTGTCCAGTGTGTGTGTGTATGTGTGTGTCCAGTGCGTGAGTGTTTGTGTGTGTTTGTGGGTCCAGTGTGTGTGTGTGTCCAGTGTGTGTCCTGATACACGTGCACACACACACACACACTCACACACACACACCCACACTGGACAAACACACAAACTGGACACACACACACACACACACACACACACAATGGACACACAAACACACTGGATACACACACAAACACACTGGACACACACTGGACACACACACACTCACACACTGGACACACACACACACACACACAGAGTGGACACACTGGACAGACACACACATACACACACTGGACACACACACACACTGGGCACACACACACACGCACACACACACTGGACACACGCACACTGGACAAACACACACACACCTACACACACACACAGGACACACACACACTGGACACACACACAAACACACTGGACACACACTGGACTCACACACACACACACACACACACACTGGACACACACACACAAACTGGACACGCACACACAAAAAGGAAACACAAATACACACACACACAGACAGTGGACACACACACACACACACACACACACTGGACACACACACACACTCACACACTGGACCCACACACACACACAGACAAACACACATACTGGACCCACACACACACACTGGCACACACACACACACACTCACACACGATGGACACACACACACTCACACACAATGGATACACAGACACACTCACACACACTAGACACACGCACTGACACACACACAGACTGGATACACACACACACTGGGCACACACACACACACACACACACACTGGACACACACGCACACTGGACAAACACACACACACACACACACACACAATGGACACACAAACACACTGGATACACACACAAACACACTGGACACACACTGACACACACACACTCACACACTGGGACACACACACACACACACACAGAGTGGACACACTGGACAGACACACACATACACACACACTGGACACACACACACACTGGGCACACACACACACGCACACACACACTGGACACACGCACACTGGACAAACACACACACACCTACACACACACACAGGACACACACACACTGGACACACACACAAACACACTGGACACACACTGGACTCACACACACACACACACACACACACTGGACACACACACACAAACTGGACACGCACACACAAAAAGGAAACACAAATACACACACACACAGACAGTGGACACACACACACACACACACACACTGGACACACACACACACTCACACACTGGACCCACACACACACACAGACAAACACACATACTGGACCCACACACACACACACTGGACACACACACACACACACTCACACACGATGGACACACACACACTCACACACAATGGATACACAGACACACTCACACACACTAGACACACGCACTGGACACACACACAGACTGGATACACACACACACTGGGCACACACACACACACACACACACACTGGACACACACGCACACTGGACAAACACACACACACCTACACACACAAACAGGACACACACACACACTGGACAGACACACAAACACACTGGACTCACACACACACACACACACACTGGACACACACACACTTGACACACATACACACACACAAACTGGACACACACACACACACACTGGACACACACACACTTGACACACATACACACACAAACTGGACACACACACACACACACACACTTGACACACATACACACACAAAAAGGAAACACACACACAAATACACACACACACACACACACACACACACACACACACACACACACACACACACACTGGTCCCAGACACACAAAAAGGATACACACACACAAATACACACACACACACACAGACACACACACACACACACACACTGGACACACACACATACACACTGGACACACACACACACTCACACACAATGGACACACAAACACACACACTGGACACACACGCACACTGGACAAACACACACACACCTACACACACACACAGGACACACACACACACTGGACACACACACAAACACACTGGACACACACTGACTCACACACACACTGGACACACACACACACACACACACACACACACACACACACACACACTGGACACACACACACTTGACACACATACACACACAAACTGGACACACACACACACACACACACACTGGACCCACACACACACACTGGACACACACACACACTCACACACTGGACACACACACACACACCGTACACACACACTGGACACATACACACAAAGGAATCACACAGAGTCGAAACAAACAAACACACACAATTTACATGCTGACTGTGTGTGTGTGTGTGTGTGTGTGTGTGTGTGTGTGTGTGTGTGTGTGTGTGTGTGTGTGTGTGTGTGTGTGTGAGTTCAGGTGTATCCCTCAATGACTGTCTGTTCTTCTGCTTACCGCTACAGTGTGGAAAATGGTGTAGAGATCACATTGAAACCTGGACTTAGAAAATGTGAGTGTTGACTGCTGTGAAGAATATGACTAAGAATAAGTCTTAATTCAAGTGAAGTCAAAGTCAAAGACCACCATCATTACTTACTTGGTCATATTAAATATCAGCTGTAGTTCTACAGAAGCACAAATCAGGGACACCAAAGTTTACTAAGAGTTGCTTTGTCAATGTGTGTGTGTGTGTGTGTGTGTGTGTGGCATGTTCCTGTTACATTAGAAATGTGTGTGAAATGTGTGTGTGTGTGTGTGTGTGTGTGTTGTGTGTGTGTGTGTGTGTGTGTGTGTGTGTGTGTGTGTGTGTGTGTGTGTGTGTTTTCATGCTTGCATGCATACAGGTGTGGGTGTGTGTCTGTTCAGTTCGTGTTACTTTAGAAATGTGTGTTTGTGTTCATGCATGCATACAGGTGTGTGTCCAGTGTGTGTGTGTGTGTGTTCAGGATGTGTGTGTGTGTATTTAATGGGAATAAGTGTGTTTTATATTACCATACAGTATAACATATGATCATGAGCAAATCTCAAGTTACCTTAACTTCTCCTTTTGATACCTAGAAACATCTACATTAAATGAATTAGTGAAAAGTGAGTTAACATTCTAATGTGAATGATGATGATTTCTAATATTGTGTCTGGTTTCATCCATCAGATGTCTGTGATCTCACACTGGACCCAAACACAGTAAACAGATTCCTCTCTCTGTCTGAGGAGAACAG
>NW_025536848.1:35000-48260 GCF_020615455.1 Coregonus clupeaformis
TATTTCACCAGAACCACTAGTTAATGCTGAAAGGTTCAGGTTCCACAGGAGACATCAGGAAGAGAGAGAATCAGTAACAATGTTTGCTGCTGCATTAAAGAAACTACCAGAACACTGTGAGTTTAATGCTGTTCTAAATGACATCATTAGAGAGACAGACTAGTATGTGGGCTACGGAGTGAAGCTACACAAAAGAGACCTTGGCAAAGGACATTGAAATCAGTGTGTCCATGGAAGTAGCTGCTAAAGAGGCTCACCAGTTGAGTTCATCAGGAACTTAGTGGGTTCATCTAACAATCCTTATCACCAGCTGATACATTTTAATATCATACACAGGGTAAACCTTCCACCAAGAAAACATAATTTAATAGAAATCCCAACCGCTCCTCTGTGTGATCTATGTAATCAAGGTGCCTTGGGCTCCTTTAATCATATGTACTGGGAGTGACCAGGGGACATGTTTTGGAAAGAGGTATCCTCATACCTTGTTCCCCCAAACTGTTATTACTGAATCATAATTCACCACTGTCATTACAGCAAAGACGTATAATGTTTTCAGGTTGGACAGCAGCTAAAAAGATGTTGGAACTAAGATGGCAACCACCACACCTCATTGGATCAGCACTTTTATAGATATCATTTATTTAGAACTATCCACTGCTAGGATCCATGGGGCTAGCCAAACAACAATTGCAGCTGAAACCATAAAATAACTCCTGTAGTGGGTTTACCCAACAGATTGAACGTTCATTATAATTTTTGTGCAAAATGTGTACCTTGATTTAGTATTTAATTTAATGGAGATCAGGTTGGGTGGGTTGGGGTGGTCCCAGGAGGGGTTGGAGGGTGGGTTGGGGTGGTCCCAGGAGGGGGTTGGAGGGTGGGTTGGGGTGATCCCAGGAAGGGTTGGAGGGTGGGTTGGGGTGGTCCCAGGAGGGGTTGGAGGGTGGGTTGGGGTGGTCCCAGGAGGGGTTGGAGGGTGGGTTGGGGTGGTCCCAGGAGGGGTTGGAGGGTGGGCTGATGCAGCTGAGGTGGGTGATTGTATATGTGGTTTATTATAACTGTATTTATCTGCAATAACTAGTTTCCATAATATACTGATATATATATATTTTAACAGTATTGTGTCTCTAGCTGTATAACCATTCCTGCTGCTATTTGTTCTGATATATATTTTAACAGTATTGTGTTTCTAGCTGTATAACCATTCCTGCTGCTATTTGTTCTGATATATATTTTAACATTATTGTGTTTCTAGCTGTATAATCATTCCTGCTGCTATTTGTTCTTGTCTGTGTTCCTTTAAAATAAATAAAAAGTTGATCACAAAAAAGGAAAAGTGCACAGAGTTTCAACTGAAAATCAGAGACAGGGAAATCAAGTCACATGTGGCAAGGTGGGACATCAAGTATCTACATGCTGGTGTAAGGACATGGATTGTCCAGAGACATTCCAACAAATGAAAAAGAGATGTTCACACTGTTGAGCAGGAGAACACTGAGGTGAGTGACTCATCAGACCAGGAGAACACTGAGGTGAGTGACTCATTAGACCAGGAGAACACTGAGGTGAGTGACTCATCAGACCAGGAAGTCACACTGAAAATTCTGACTGTTGCTGGGGGGCCGCATGGCTACAATGTCTCCCTTGCTAGAGGGACAGCCGGTGTGTATGGAGATTGACACAGGGACAGCTGGTGAGTATGGAGATTGACACAGGGACATCTGGTGAGTATGGAGATTAACACAGGGACAGCTGGTGAGTATGGAGATTGACACAGGGACAGCTGGTGAGTATGGAGATTGACACAGGGACAGCTGGTGAGTATGGAGATTGACACAGGGACAGCTGGTGCGTATGGAGATTGACACAGGGACAGCTGGTGAGTATGGAGATTGACACAGGGCCAGCTGGTGAGTATGGAGATTAACACAGGGACAGCTGGTGAGTATGGAGATTGACACAGGGACAGCTGGTGAGTATGGAGATTGACACAGGGCCAGCTGGTGAGTATGGAGATTAACACAGGGACAGCTGGTGAGTATGGAGATTGACACAGGGACAGCTGGTGAGTATGGAGATTGACACAGGGACAGCTGGTGAGTATGGAGATTGACACAGGGACAGCTGGTGCGTATGGAGATTGACACAGGGACAGCTGGTGAGTATGGAGATTGACACAGGGCCAGCTGGTGAGTATGGAGATTGACACAGGGGCAGCTGGTGCATATGGAGATTGTACCTTAGGCTATCAGACCAAAAGTCAAGGCTGACTTGGACACTTTAGTCAGAACAAAGTACTGGAGCTGGTCAGCGTGAGTCTCTATGGTGTGGAAGCAGTCTTGTCCCATATCATGCCTTCTGGTGAAGAAAAGGCTTTCACATCAAGGACATTGAACGAAGCAGAAAGTAACTAATGCACAGATAGAATGAGAAGCCCCTTGGTCACCCTTCTTACAAATCATTGTTCGCTGACAAGCATCTTTGGACCTCTTACTAGGATTCTGTCACTTGTTGCCAGCAGAACGTAAAGGCAGGCTTTGTTGTCAGCACACACCTACGACATCAAGTACCGCAAGTCAGAACTGCACTGCAATGCAGATCAGTGGAGGCTGCTGAGGGGAGGACGGCTCATAATAATGTCTGGATTGGAGCAAATAGAATGGCATCAAACACATGGAAACCATGGAAACCATGTGTTTGATGTATTTGGATACCATTCCCTAATTCCGCTCCAGCCATTACCACGAGCCCGTCCTCCCCAATTAAGGTGCCACCAAATCCCTGTGATGCAGATGGACTCCAGGTTACCACTACCTGTGGTCAAGACAGAGTCAGATGGACTCCAGGTTACCACTACCTGTGATCAAGACAGAGTCAGATGGACTCCAGGTTACCACTACCTGTGGTCAAGACAGAGTCAGATGGACTCCAGGTTACCACTACCTGTGGTCAAGACAGAGTCAGATGGACTCCAGGTTACCACTACTCCGTGGTCAAGACAGAGTCAGATGGACTCCAGGTTACCACTACCTGTGATCAAGACAGAGTCAGATGGACTCCAGGTTACCACTACCTGTGGTCAAGACAGAGCCATATGGACTCCAGGTTACCACTACCTGTGGTCAAGACAGAGTCAGATGGACTTTCCAGGTTACCACTACCTGTGGTCAAGACAGAGTCACACCAAGTAGACATCTTCTACTTCAGACAAGTGGAAAATGCACCAGTCACTTCAGCACAAGTGTGGAGAAACACCAGAAACGACCCGGTTTCATCTGAAGTGGAAACGTGTTCCTCATGTCTGGAGGTTCTCAACGTACCTCAACTTGCACCCTTGAGACGAGTAGATGAGACAGACGGAGGACGAGGAGAGAGAGGGATGGAGACAGGGGGAGGAGGAGGAGAGAGAGGGATGGAGACAGGGGGAGGAGGAGGAGAAAGAGGGATGGAGACAGGGGGAGGAGGAGGAGAGAGAGGGATGGAGACAGGGGAGGAGGAGGAGAGAGGGGTGGAGACAGAGGGAGGAGGAGGAGATAGAGGGATGGAGACAGAGGGAGGAGGAGGGCAAGAGAGAGGGATGGAGACAGGGGAGGAGGAGGAGAGAGAGGGGTGGAGACAGGGGGGAGGAGGAGGAGAGAGAGGGGTGGAGACAGGGAGAGGAGGGAGGAGAGAGAGGGGTGGAGACAGGGAGAGGAGGAGGAGAGAGAGGGGTGGAGACAGGGGGAGGAGGAGGGCAAGAGAGAGGGGGTGGAGATAGGGGGAGGAGGAGGGCAAGAGAGAGGGATGGAGACAGGGGAGGAGGAGGAGAGAGAGGGGTGAAGACAGGGGTAGGAGGAGGAGAGAGAGGGTTGGAGACAGGGGGAGGAGGAGGAGAGAGAGGGATGGAGACAGGGGGAGGAGGAGGAGAGAGAGGGATGGAGACAGGGGGAGGAGGAGGAGAGAGAGGTATGGAGACAGAGGGAGGAGAGGGAGAGAGAGAGATGGAGACAGAGGGAGGAGGAGGAGAGAGAGGGATGGAGACAGAGGGAGGAGGAGGAGAGAGAGGGTTGGAGACAGGGGGAGGAGGAGGAGAGAGAAGGGTGGAGACAGGGGAAGGAGGAGGTGAGAGAGGGGTGGAGACAGGGGGAGGAGGAGGAGAGAGAGGGGTGGAGACAGGGGGAGGATGAGGAGAGAGAGGGATGGAGACAGGGGGAGGATGAGGAGCGAGAGGGGTGGAGACAGGGGGAGGAGGAGGAGAGAGAGGGATGGAGACAGGAGGAGGAGAAGAGAGAGGGGTGGAGACAGGGGGAGGAGGTGGAGAGTGAGTGGTGGAGACAGGGGAGGAGGAGGAGAGAGAGGGGTGGAGACAGGGGGAGGAGGAGGAGAGAGAGGGGTGGAGACAGGGGAGGAGGAGGAGAGAGGGGTGAAGACAGGGGAGGAGGAGGAGAGAGAGGGATGGAGACAGGGGAGGAGGAGGAGAGAGAGGGATGGAGACAGGGGAGGAGGACGAGAGAGAGGGGTGGAGACAGGGGGAGGAGGAGGAGAGAGAGGGGTGGAGACAGGGGGAGGAGGAGGAGAGAGAGGGGGTGGAGACAGGGGAGGAGGAGGAGAGAGAGGGGTGGAGACAGGGGGAGGAGGAGGAGAGAGAGGGTGGAGACAGGGGGAGGAGGAGGAGAGAGAGGGATGGAGACAGGAGGAGGAGGAGGAGAAGAGAGAGGGGTGGGAGACAGGGGGAGGAGGTGGAGAGAGAGTGGTGGAGACAGGGGAGGAGGAGGAGAGAGAGGGGTGGAGACAGGGGGAGGAGGAGGAGAGAGAGGGGTGGAGACAGGGGGAGGAGGAGGAGAGAGAGGGATGAGACAGGAGGAGGAGGAGGAGGAGAGAGAGGGGGTGGAGACAGGGAGGAGGAGGAGAGAGAGGGGTGGAGACAGGGGAGGAGGAGGAGAGAGAGGGTGGAGACAGGGGGAGGAGGAGGAGAGAGAGGGGGTGGAGACAGGGGGAGGAGGAGGAGAAAGAGGGGTGGAGAGAGGGGGAGGAGGAGGAGAGAGAGGGGTGGAGACAGGGGGAGGAGGAGGGAAGAGAGGGTGGAGACAGGGGAGGAGGAGGAGAGAGAGGGATGGAGACAGGGGAGGAGGAGGAGAGAGAGGTGGAGGACAGGGGGAGGAGGAGGAGAGAGAGGGATGGAGACAGGGGGAGGAGGAGGAGAGAGGGATGGAGACAGGAGAAGGAGGAGGAGAGAGAGGGGTGGAGACATGGGAGGAGGAGGAGGAGAGAGAGGGATGGAGACAGGGAGGAGGAGGAGAGAGGGGGTGGAGACAGGGGGAGGAGGAGAGAGAGAGGGGTGGAGACAGGGGAGGAGGAGGAGAGAGAGGGGTGAGACAGGGGAGGAGGAGGAGAGAGAGGGGTGGAGACAGGGGAGGAGGAGGAGAGAGAGGGGTGGAGACAGGGAGGAGGAGGAGAGAGAGGGGTGGAGACAGGGGAGGAGGAGGAGAGAGAGGGATGGAGACAGAGGGAGGAGGAGGAGAGAGAGGGGTGGAGATATGGGAGGAGGAGGAGGAGAGAGAGGGATGGAGACAGGGGGAGGAGGAGGAGAGAGAGGGATGGAGACAGGGGGAGGAGGAGGAGAGAGAGGGATGGAGACAGGGGGAGGAGGAGGAGAGAGAGGGGTGGAAACAGCGGGAGGAGTAGGAGAGAGAGGGATGGAGACATGAGCAGGAGGAGGAGAGAGAGGGATGGAGACAGGGGGAGGAGGAGGAGAGAGAGGGGTGGAGACAGGGGGAGTAGGAGGAGAGAGAGGGGTGAGACAGGGGGAGGAGGAGGAGAGAGAGGGTGGAGACAGGGAGGATGAGGAGAGAGAGGGATGGAGACAGGGGGAGGAGGAGGAGAGAGAGGGGTGGAGACAGGGGGGGAGGAGGAGGAGAGAGAGGGGTGGAGACATGGGGAGGAGGAGAGAGAGAGGGGGTGGAGACAGGGGGAGGAGGAGGAGAGAGAGGGTGGAGACAGGGAGGAGGAGGAGAGAGAGGGGTGGAGACAGGGGAGGAGGAGGAGAGAGAGGGGTGGAGACAGGGGAGGAGGAGGAGAGAGAGGGTGGAGACAGGGGAGGAGGAGGGCAAGAGAGAGGGGTGGAGACAGGGGGAGGAGGAGGAGAGAGAGGGATGGAGACAGGGGGAGGAGGAGGAGAGAGAGGGATGGAGACAGGGGGAGGAGGAGGAGAGAGAGAGGTGGAAACAGCGGGAGGAGTAGGAGAGAGAGGGATGGAGACAGGGAGAGTAGGAGGAGAGAGAGGGATGGAGACATGAGCAGGAGGAGGAGAGAGAGCGATGGAGACAGGGGGAGGAGGAGGAGAGAGAGGGGTGGAGACAGGGGGAGTAGGAGGAGAGAGAGGGGTGGAGACAGGGGGAGGAGGAGGAGAGAGAGGGGTGGAGACAGGGGAGGAGGAGGAGAGAGAGGGGGTGGAGACAGGGGGAGGAGGAGGAGAGAGGGGAGGGAGACAGGGGGAGGAGGAGGAGAGAGAGGGGTGGAGACAGGGGGAGGAGGAGGAGAGAGAGGGATGGAGACAGAGGGAGGAGGAGGAGAGAGAGGGGTGGAGATATGGGAGGAGGAGGAGAGAGAGGGATGGAGACAGGGGGAGGAGGAGGAGAGAGAGGGGTGGAGATATGGGAGGAGGAGGAGAGAGAGGGATGGAGACAGGGGGAGGAGGAGGAGAGAGAGGGATGGAGACAGGGGAGGAGGAGGAGAGAGAGGGTGGAAACAGCGGGAGGAGTAGGAGAGAGAGGGATGGAGACATGAGCAGGAGGAGGAGAGAGAGGGATGGAGACAGAGGAGGAGGAGGAGAGAGAGGGGTGGAGATATGGGAGGAGGAGGAGAGAGAGGATGGAGACAGGGGGAGGAGGAGGAGAGAGAGGGATGGAGACAGGGGGAGGAGGAGGAGAGAGAGGGGTGGAAACAGCGGGAGGAGTAGGAGAGAGAGGGATGGAGACATGAGCAGGAGGAGGAGAGAGAGGGATGGAGACAGGGGAGGAGGAGGAGAGAGAGGGTGGAGACAGGGGGAGTAGGAGGAGAGAGAGGGGTGGAGACAGGGGGAGGAGGAGGAGAGAGAGGGGTGGAGACAGGGGAGGATGAGGAGAGAGAGGGATGGAGACAGGGGAGGAGGAGGAGAGAGGGGGTGGAGAGACAGGGGGAGGAGGGAGGAGAGAGGGGTGGAGAGCATGGGGAGGAGGAGGAAAGAGAGGGGTGGAGACAGGGGAGGAGGAGGAGAGAGAGGGATGGAGACAGGGGGAGGAGGAGGAGAGAGAGGGGTGGAAACAGCGGGAGGAGTAGGAGAGAGAGGGATGGAGACATGAGCAGGAGGAGGAGAGAGAGGGATGGAGACAGGGGGAGGAGGAGGAGAGAGAGGGATGGAGACAGGGGGAGGAGGAGGAGAGAGGGGTGGAAACAGCGGGAGGAGTAGGAGAGAGAGGGATGGAGACATGAGCAGGAGGAGGAGATAGAGGGTTGGAGACAGGGGGAGGAGGAGGAGAGAGAGGGATGGAGACAGGGGGAGGAGGGAGAGAGAGGGATGGAGACAGGGGAGGAGGAGGAGAGAGAGGGATGGAGACAGGGGGAGGAGGAGGAGAGAGAGGGGTGGAAACAGCGGGAGGAGTAGGAGAGAGAGGGATGGAGACATGAGCAGGAGGAGGAGAGAGAGGGATGGAGACAGGGGGAGGAGGAGGAGAGAGAGGGGTGGAGACAGGGGGAGTAGGGAGGAGAGAGAGGGGTGGAACAGGGAGGAGGAGGAGAGAGAGGGATGGAGACAGGGGGAGGAGGAGGGAGAGAGAGGGGTGGAGACAGGGGGGAGGAGGAGGAGAGAGAGGGGTGGAGACAAGGGGAGGAGGAGGAGAGAGAGGGGTGGAGACAGGGGGAGGAGGAGGAGAGAGAGGGATGGAGACAGGGGGAGGAGGAGGAGAGAGAGGGGTGGAGACAGGGGAGGAGGAGGAGGAGAGAGGGATGGAGACAGCGGGAGGAGTAGGAGAGAGAGGGATGGAGACATGAGCAGGAGGAGGAGAGAGAGGGATGGAGACAGGGGGAGGAGGAGGAGAGAGAGGGGTGGAGACAGGGGGAGTAGGAGGAGAGAGAGGGGTGGAAACAGGGGGAGGAGGAGGAGAGAGAGGGATGGAGACAGGGGGAGGAGGAGGAGAGAGAGGGGTGGAGACAGGGGGAGGAGGAGGAGAGAGAGGGGTGGAGACAAGGGGAGGAGGAGGAGAGAGAGGGGTGGAGACAGGGGGAGGAGGAGGAGAGAGAGGGATGGAGACAGGGGGAGGAGGAGGAGAGAGAGGGGTGGAGAGTGAAAGCTCAAGACTATGAGAGGTCCAAACAACCCAACTCTTAACAGAGATGTAGCCTAATGGTTTATGACAAGTGTCTACTTTTAATTTAAAATGGGTTTTGTTCAGAATTGTTTCCTTAAAGGACCACTGCTGTCAAAAATGTGATTTTCCTGTTTTTTTATACATATTTCCAAGCTATGAGGTTGGAATAATATTGTGAAATTGTGATAATGCCCTTTTAGTGTAAAAGCTGTTTGAAAAGACCTCCTGAAAAATCAGGAGTTGTTTTGGTGGGATGGAGTTAATAGCCAATAACAACTCGTTTTCAGTTTTCCCCTTCCCACTCAGACCACTCCCAGACAGTCCTATCAAAATACTTGCTTGACAAATTGCTCTTTGCTAAGAGAAGCTATTTTTTTAAACTATTTTAATTCAAACCAATCACAGGAAGGTACTTAATTGTTATGCTGAAATTATTTGATATAAAAATGGCTGTATTAGTTTTTTTAAATATATACTGTATATAATTTACCTCCACAGCAACATGGACACTAGCATACTGGCACATACAAACCAGAGGAGGCTGGTGGAGGAGCTATAGGAGGACGGGCTCCTTGTAAAGACTGGAATGGAATAATTGAATGGTATTTAACGCATCATTTATTTATTCCATTCCAGCCATTACAAAACCTGTTCTCTATAGCTCTAGCAACAGTCTCCTCTCGAAACTTCTCAGTTCTGGTAAAAGAGAAGTTGAGAGTATCACATCATGTTTTATCTCAGCGAGCTGCTACAACAGCATATTTAAGAAGCAGTAAACTGCAACCATGTGATGTTGTTTTGAGAACTACTCAGCTCAGCCTATTCAGTTATTGGGAAAGCTGGAGGTTAAAGTGAAATGTGGTGCTCAGGTGTTACCACTACCCCTATTAGTGTCAATAGGGAAGGGGTCCTACGATAATGGGGGACAAAACTGGATTCAGCACCTAAAATTAGATTGGTCAAGAGTGAACCATGTGTCAGACCCAGTTGCACAGCTGGGCGATAAATATGCTGAGGTGTTTAGTGGTGAAATGGGTGTGGTAAAGGGGAGTTAAAGGGGTTTAGTGGTGAAATGGGTGGGGGTAAAGGAGTTAAAGGTGTTTAGTGGTGAAATGGGTGGGGTAAAGGGGAGTTAAAGGTGTTTAGTGGTGAAATGGGTGGGGTAAAGGGAGTTAAAGGTGTTTAGTGGTGAAATGGGTGTGGTAAAGGAGTTAAAGGTGTTTAGTGGTGAAATGGTGGGGTAAAAGGAGTTAAAGGTGTTTAGTGGTGAAATGGGTGGGGTAAAGGGAGTTAAAGGTGTTTAGTGGTGAAATGGGTGGGGTAAAGGGAGTTAAAGGTGTTTAGTGGTGAAATGGGTGGGGTAAAGGGAGCGGGGGTTAAAGGTGTTTAGTGGTGAAATGGGTGTGGTAAAGGGAGTTAAAGGTGTTTAGGGGTGAAATGGGTGTGGTAAAGGGAGTTAAAGGTGTTTAGTGGTGAAATGGGTGTGGTAAAGGGAGTTAAAGGTGTTTAGTGGTGAAATGGGTGGGGTAAAGGGAGTTAAAGGTGTTTAGTGGTGCAATGGGTGTGGTAAAGGGAGTTAAAGCCAACATTCAAGCGTTCTAGCCGGGAGGTAAACAGTTCACAGAGTTAGACCTTACACAGGAACTACCAGCAAGTGGAGGTAGATCAAGAGTCAAAGCATTTCCTGACTATAAACAAGGGTTTCTACCAGATTAATAGACTGCCTTATGGAGTATCAAGCACTCCAGTTATATTCCAACGTATTATGGACCAGGTCTTACAGGGTTGACCTGGGGTTGGGTGCTTTCTGGATCACATTCTTATCACAGGGAAATTGGCAGAGGACCAATTCCAGAACGTAAAAGCAGCAGTGTTACAGAGACTCAGAACCTGGGTTAAGAGTAAAACGGGAAGTTTATGGAGAATCTCTCTACTCTCATCAAACCTGTGACAGAGCTCTTCCAGAAAGATAGAACTTGGGTGGGGTCAGAACAATGTCAGCAGGCATTTGAAACAACGAAGGGCTGTCTTCCTCCTCAGTGTTAGTGCACTACGACCCTCACATGCCAGTAATATTGGCTTGTGATGCCTCACCATATGGGGGGATGGGGGGTGCTGTCATCTCACATACAATGCCCCACGGTAGTGAGAGGCCTATTGCATATGCTTCACCCACACTCAAATAGAGAAGACAGAGACAGAAGTGAAGTATGCCCAAATAGAGAAGACAGAGGTGAAGTATACCCCAATAGAGAAGACAGAGGTGAAGTATGCCCCAATAGAGAAGACAGAGGTGAAGTATGCCCCAATAGAGAAGACAGAGGTGAAGTATGCCCCAATAGAGAAGAGACAGAGGGTGAAGTATGCCCAATAGAGAAGACAGAGGTGAAGTATGCCCCAATAGAGAAGACAGAGGTGAAGTATGCCCCAATAGAGAAGACAGAGGTGAAGTATGCCCCAATAGAGAAGACAGAGGTGAAGTATGCCCAAATAGAGAAGACAGAGGTGAAGTATGCGCCCCAATAGAGAAGACAGAGGTGAAGTATGCCCAAATAGAGAAGACAGAGGTGAAGTGCCAAAATAGAGAAGACAGAGGTGAAGTATGCCCAAATAGAGAAGACAGAGGTGAAGTATGCCCAAATAGAGAAGTTAGAGGTGAAGAATGCCCCAATATAGAAGACAGATGTGAAGTATGCCCCAATAGAGAAGACAGAGGTGAAGTATGCCCCAATAGAGAAGACAGAGGTGAAGTATGCCCCAATAGAGAAGACAGAGGTGAAGTATGCCCCAATAGAGAAGACAGAGGTGAAGTATGCCCCAATAGAGAAGACAGAGGTGAAGCATGCCCCAATAGAGAAGACAGAGGTCAAGTATGCCCCAATAGAGAAGACAGAGGTGAAGTATGCCCCAATAGAGAAGACAGAGGTGAAGTATGCCCCAATAGAGAAGACAGAGGTGAAGTATGCCCAAATAGAGAAGACAGAGGTGAAGTATGCCCCAATAGAGAAGACAGAGGTGAAGTATGCCCAAATAGAGAAGACAGAGGTGAAGTAAGCCCAAAATAGAGAAGACAGAGGTGAAGTATGCCCAAATAGAGAAGACAGAGGTGAAGTATGCCCAAATAGAGAAGTTAGAGGTGAAGAATGCCCCAATAGAGAAGACAGAGGTGAAGTATGCCCAAATAGAGAAGACAGAGGTGAAGTATGCCCCAATAGAGAAGACAGAGGTGAAGTATGCCAAAATAGAGAAGACAGAGGTGAAGTATGCCCCAATAGAGAAGACAGAGGTGAAGTATGCCCCAATAGAGAAGACAGAGGTGAAGTATGCCAAAATAGAGAAGACAGAGGTGAAGTATGCCCCAATAGAGAAGACAGAGGTGAAGTAGGCCCCAATAGAGAAGACAGAGGTGAAGTATGCCCCAATAGAGAAGACAGAGGTGAAGTATGCCCCAATAGAGAAGACAGATGTGAAGTATGCCCCAATAGAGAAGACAGAGGTGAAGTATGCCCCAATAGAGAAGACAGAGGTGAAGTATGCCCCAATAGAGAAGACAGATGTGAAGTATGCCCCAATAGAGAAGACAGAGGTGAAGACTCTAAAGAGAAGACAGAGGTGAAGTATGCCCCAATAGAGAAGACAGATGTGAAGTATGCCCCCAATAGAGAAGACAGAGGTGAAGTATGCCCAAATAGAGAAGACAGAGGTGAAGTATGCCCCAATAGAGAAGACAGATGTGAAGTATGCCCCAATAGAGAAGACAGAGGTGAAGTATGCCCAAATAGAGAAGACAGAGGTGTAGTATGCCCCAATAGAGAAGACAGAGGTGAAGTATGCCCCAATAGAGAAGACAGATGTGAAGTATGCCCCAATAGAGAAGACAGAGGTGAAGTATGCCCAAATAGAGAAGACATATGTGAAGTATGCCCCAATAGAGAAGACAGATGTGAAGTATGCCCCAATAGAGAAGACAGATGTGAAGTATGCCCCAATAGAGAAGACATATGTGAAGTATGCCCCAATAGAGAAGACAGATGTGAAGTATGCCCCAATAGAGAAGACAGAGGTGAAGTATGCCCAAAGTCTCCCGAGTGGCACAGTGGTCTAAGGCACTGCATCGCAGTGCTAGCTGTGCCACTAGAGATCCTGGTTCGAATCCAGGCTCTGTCGTAGCCGGCCGCGACCGGGAGACCCATGGGGCGGCACACAATTGGCCCAGCGTCGTCCAGGGTAGGGGAGGGAATGGCCGGCAGGGGATGTAGCTCAGTTGGTAGAGCATGGCGTTTGCAACGCCAGGGTTGTGGGTTCGATAAAATAATGTATGTGCTAACTGTAAGTCGCTCTGGATAAGAGTGTCTGCTAAATGACTAAAATGTAAATGTAAAAGTATGCCCCAATAGAGAAGACAGAGGTGAAGTATGCCCCAATAGAGAAGACAGAGGTGAAGTATGCCCCAATAGAGAAGACAGAGGTGAAGTATGCCCCAATAGAGAAGACAGAGGTGAAGTATGCCCCAATAGAGAAGACAGAGGTGAAGTAGCCCAAATAGAGAAGACAGAGGTGAAGTATGCCCCAATAGAGAAGACAGAGGTGAAGTATGCCCCAATAGAGAAGACAGAGGTGAAGTATGCCCCAATAGAGAAGACAGAGGTGAAGTATGCCCCAATAGAGAAGACAGAGGTGAAGTGTGCCCCAATAGAGAAGACAGAGGTGAAGTATGCCCCAATAGAGAAGACAGAGGTGAAGTATGCCCCAATAGAGAAGACAGAGGTGAAGTAGCCCAAATAGAGAAGACAGAGGTGAAGTATGCCCCAATAGAGAAGACAGAGGTGAAGTATGCCCCAATAGAGAAGACAGAGGTGAAGTATGCCCCCATAGAGAAGACAGAGGTGAAGTATGCCCCAATAGAGAAGACAGAGGTGAAGTATGCCCCAAT
>NW_025536849.1:0-48248 GCF_020615455.1 Coregonus clupeaformis
GGCTTTATGTGTGTTTTGGTTGTACTCAGGGTTATTTATAATAATGTATTGTACTTTCGGCTATCAGACAGACGTTTAATAAAAATGTTTTGTTACGATAATTTCTACAGAATTGCATCCTGGGAAAATTGCGGAAACACTCATCATTCACGAGTAAAATAACAGTTAAAAACGTGTTTTCACCTCTCCATCTACAAGTAGACAAAATAGCACTGAACGTCCATTGAAATTACTTGTTTTTCTGTCAATAGCCGTGGTGCTAAAACCATGAACCTAAAACGTTCGCCACGGGAAGGACTATCCCACATTGACCGTGTACAACTCATACTTACCTGGCAAGGGAGATACCGTGATCAAGAAGGCGGTTCACCCAGGGTGAGGCTCAGCCATTGCACTCTGGCTGTGCTGACCCCTGCGAATTTCCCAAATGTGGAAATCTCGATTGCATAATTTCTGGTAGTGGGGACTGCGTTCGCGCTCTCCCCTGATTTCATTGTAAAAAAATAAATTGTGGATAAGACTGGTTCGTCTTTTTGATGCTCGAATTTCTTGATTGGTTTGGGGAAATGTTCGGCCTCTTCCTGGTTTTAGCGTTTGTAGCAGCTCTGCTGTTTAGGGGTTCAAGAATCAACAGTCTGTCGATGCTGAATCCGATTCATGTGCTGTTTTCTACTGTTAGAAAAGAAGTAAAATACAACTGTTTGTCAATTGTACA
Source organism: Coregonus clupeaformis (assembly GCF_020615455.1). Classification (NCBI taxonomy): domain Eukaryota; kingdom Metazoa; phylum Chordata; class Actinopteri; order Salmoniformes; family Salmonidae; genus Coregonus; species Coregonus clupeaformis. Next base: position 716 of record NW_025536849.1, read on the forward strand.
TTTTAGCATAATTAATGAAAATGGTATGCTATTAATTATGGGGGAAGTGTAGACATAAAAATAAAAAGTTCTAAGTAATACCAGTTTGAAGTAACAGAACAACAGAACTTGTGTTATGGATGTGACGGAAATGGACAGGCATTTTGGGGAGAATAGACACATCAGCAAATATTTACATTACATTTTAGTCATTTAGCAGACGCTCTTATCCAGAGCAATTTACAGGAGCAATTAGGGTTAAGTGCCTTGCTCAAGGGTACATCAACAGATTTTTCACCTAGTCAGCTCGGGGATTAGAACCAGCGATCTTTCGGTTACTAGCAAAACACTCTCTTAACCACTAAGCAATCTGCCGCCCCAAACGTCTTTGAATGTCAAAGTCTTAGGGTAAAATATTAATAGTCACTTTGAAAATAAAGGCTTGGCAACACACAAAAACAACAATGATGAAAATATAGAAATTGTCATATAAACTTTAGAGAGGAAAATGTACCATTATGTATGTGACATTCTGCATTATGGATGTGCTCTGTGAAAAAATGACTGTTTATATATTAAAGATTTCTTCACCAAACTTCATCGAAATACTTTCGTTGTCATCTGAAAATACAGTGTACCTCAAAGAACCAAGAAATCACCGGTCATTTGAATAGTTATTGCATAGGCTATCAAAGTGCACTCGTGGGTCCCGTCTTAACCAACCATTAATGTACAAATGTGCTAAAAAAATGCTAGAAACGGCGCCAATAGGATCTCGCTAGCTCGTGCTTGGCTCTGCCCCCTCCTTGCTTGTTCTGCCCACTGTGGCTCATTAGTTCCCATTGGAAACGTCAGGCTGTGGTCTATCTTGGTTTAGTTATAAGTAATCTTTGACTATACTCTGTAATTCTAACGCTTTATCAGTGGTCCCTGTTTCAATGTGCCTGTATGGGTGAGTGTGTGGGACTGGGGAGTGTGCCCACTAGTGTTCCATAGTGGAACTGCAGTCTGGCTTATCTCTCGAAGACAAAAGAACCACGAGACGAGAAAAGCTAAATAAAATCACAAATTCCATTCACTTGGCTTTATGTGTGTTTTGGTTGTACTCAGGGTTATTTATAATAATGTATTGTACTTTCGGCTATCAGACAGACGTTTAATAAAAATGTTTTGTTACGATAATTTCTACAGAATTGCATCCTGGGAAAATTGCGAAACACTCATCATTTACGAGTAAAATAACAGTTAAAACGTGTTTTCACCTCTCCATCTACAAGTAGACAAAATAGCACTGAACGTCCATTGAAATTACTTGTTTTTCTGTCAATAGCCGTGGTGCTAAAACCATGAACCTAAAACGTTCGCACGGGAAGGACTATCCCACATTGACCGTGTACAACTCATACTTACCTGGCAAAGGGAGATACCGTGATCAAGAAGGCGGTTCACCCAGGGTGAGGCTCAGCCATTGCACTCTGGCTGTGCTGACCCCTGCGAATTTCCCAAATGTGGAAATCTCGATTGCATAATTTCTGGTAGTGGGGGACTGCGTTGCGCTCTCCCTGATTTCATTGTAAAAAAATAAATTGTGGATAAGACTGGTTCGTCTTTTTGATGCTCGAATTTCTTGATTGGTTTGGGGAAATGTTCGGCCTCTTCCTGGTTTTAGCGTTTGTAGCAGCTCTGCTGTTTAGGGGTTCAAGAATCAACAGTCTGTCGATGCTGAATCCGATTCATGTGCTGTTTTCTACTGTTAGAAAAAGAAGTAAAATACAACTGTTTGTCAATTGTACATTTTAGCATAATTAATGAAAATGGTATGCTATTAATTATGGGGGAAGTGTAGACATAAAAATAAAAAGTTCTAAGTAATACCAGTTTGAAGTAACAGAACAACAGAACTTGTGTTATGGATGTGACGGAAATGGACAGGCATTTTGGGGAGAATAGACACATCAGCAAATATTTACATTACATTTTAGTCATTTAGCAGACGCTCTTATCCAGAGCAATTTACAGGAGCAATTAGGGTTAAGTGCCTTGCTCAAGGGTACATCAACAGATTTTTCACCTAGTCAGCTCGGGGATTAGAACCAGCGATCTTTCGGTTACTAGCAAAACACTCTTAACCACTAAGCAATCTGCCGCCCCAAACGTCTTTGAATGTCAAAGTCTTAGGGTAAAATATTAATAGTCACTTTGAAAATAAAGGCTTGGCAACACACAAAAACAACAATGATGAAAATATAGAAATTGTCATATAAACTTTAGAGAGGAAAATGTACCATTATGTATGTGACATTCTGCATTATGGATGTGCTCTGTGAAAAAATGACTGTTTATATATTAAAGATTTCTTCACCAAACTTCATCGAAATACTTTCGTTGTCATCTGAAAATACAGTGTACCTCAAAGAACCAAGAAATCACCGGTCATTTGAATAGTTATTGCATAGGCTATCAAAGTGCACTCGTGGGTCCCGTCTTAACCAACCATTAATGTACAAATGTGCTAAAAAAATGCTAGAAACGCGCCAATAGGATCTCGCTAGCTCGTGCTTGGCTCTGCCCCCTCCTTGCTTGTTCTGCCCACTGTGGCTCATTAGTTCCCATTGGAAACGTCAGGCTGTGGTCTATCTTGGTTTAGTTATAAGTAATCTTTGACTATACTCTGTAATTCTAACGCTTTATCAGTGGTCCCTGTTTCAATGTGCCTGTATGGGTGAGTGTGTGGGACTGGGGAGTGTGCCCACTAGTGTTCCATAGTGGAACTGCAGTCTGGCTTATCTCTCGAAGACAAAAGAACCACGAGACGAGAAAAGCTAAATAAAATCACAAATTCCATTCACTTGGCTTTATGTGTGTTTTGGTTGTACTCAGGGTTATTTATAATAATGTATTGTACTTTCGGCTATCAGACAGACGTTTAATAAAAATGTTTTGTTACGATAATTTCTACAGAATTGCATCCTGGGAAAATTGCGAAACACTCATCATTTACGAGTAAAATAACAGTTAAAACGTGTTTTCACCTCTCCATCTACAAGTAGACAAAATAGCACTGAACGTCCATTGAAATTACTTGTTTTTCTGTCAATAGCCGTGGTGCTAAAACCATGAACCTAAAACGTTCGCACGGGAAGGACTATCCCACATTGACCGTGTACAACTCATACTTACCTGGCAGGGAGATACCGTGATCAAGAAGGCGGTTCACCCAGGGTGAGGCTCAGCCATTGCACTCTGGCTGTGCTGACCCCTGCGAATTTCCCAAATGTGGAAATCTCGATTGCATAATTTCTGGTAGTGGGGGACTGCGTTCGCGCTCTCCCCTGATTTCATTGTAAAAAAATAAATTGTGGATAAGACTGGTTCGTCTTTTTGATGCTCGAATTTCTTGATTGGTTTGGGGAAATGTTCGGCCTCTTCCTGGTTTTAGCGTTTGTAGCAGCTCTGCTGTTTAGGGGTTCAAGAATCAACAGTCTGTCGATGCTGAATCCGATTCATGTGCTGTTTTCTACTGTTAGAAAAAGAAGTAAAATACAACTGTTTGTCAATTGTACATTTTAGCATAATTAATGAAAATGGTATGCTATTAATTATGGGGGGAAGTGTAGACATAAAAATAAAAAGTTCTAAGTAATACCAGTTTGAAGTAACAGAACAACAGAACTTGTGTTATGGATGTGACGGAAATGGACAGGCATTTTGGGGAGAATAGACACATCAGCAAATATTTACATTACATTTTAGTCATTTAGCAGACGCTCTTATCCAGAGCAATTTACAGGAGCAATTAGGGTTAAGTGCCTTGCTCAAGGGTACATCAACAGATTTTTCACCTAGTCAGCTCGGGGATTAGAACCAGCGATCTTTCGGTTACTAGCAAAACACTCTTAACCACTAAGCAATCTGCCGCCCCAAACGTCTTTGAATGTCAAAGTCTTAGGGTAAAATATTAATAGTCACTTTGAAAATAAAGGCTTGGCAACACACAAAAACAACAATGATGAAAATATAGAAATTGTCATATAAACTTTAGAGAGGAAAATGTACCATTATGTATGTGACATTCTGCATTATGGATGTGCTCTGTGAAAAAATGACTGTTTATATATTAAAGATTTCTTCACCAAACTTCATCGAAATACTTTCGTTGTCATCTGAAAATACAGTGTACCTCAAAGAACCAAGAAATCACCGGTCATTTGAATAGTTATTGCATAGGCTATCAAAGTGCACTCGTGGGTCCCGTCTTAACCAACCATTAATGTACAAATGTGCTAAAAAAATGCTAGAACGCGCCAATAGGATCTCGCTAGCTCGTGCTTGGCTCTGCCCCCTCCTTGCTTGTTCTGCCCACTGTGGCTCATTAGTTCCCATTGGAAACGTCAGGCTGTGGTCTATCTTGGTTTAGTTATAAGTAATCTTTGACTATACTCTGTAATTCTAACGCTTTATCAGTGGTCCCTGTTTCAATGTGCCTGTATGGGTGAGTGTGTGGGACTGGGGAGTGTGCCCACTAGTGTTCCATAGTGGAACTGCAGTCTGGCTTATCTCTCGAAGACAAAAGAACCACGAGACGAGAAAAGCTAAATAAAATCACAAATTCCATTCACTTGGCTTTATGTGTGTTTTGGTTGTACTCAGGGTTATTTATAATAATGTATTGTACTTTCGGCTATCAGACAGACGTTTAATAAAAATGTTTTGTTACGATAATTTCTACAGAATTGCATCCTGGGAAAATTGCGAAACACTCATCATTTACGAGTAAAATAACAGTTAAAACGTGTTTTCACCTCTCCATCTACAAGTAGACAAAATAGCACTGAACGTCCATTGAAATTACTTGTTTTTCTGTCAATAGCCGTGGTGCTAAAACCATGAACCTAAAACGTTCGCACGGGAAGGACTATCCCACATTGACCGTGTACAACTCATACTTACCTGGCAAGGGAGATACCGTGATCAAGAAGGCGGTTCACCCAGGGTGAGGCTCAGCCATTGCACTCTGGCTGTGCTGACCCCTGCGAATTTCCCAAATGTGGAAATCTCGATTGCATAATTTCTGGTAGTGGGGGACTGCGTTCGCGCTCTCCCCTGATTTCATTGTAAAAAAATAAATTGTGGATAAGACTGGTTCGTCTTTTTGATGCTCGAATTTCTTGATTGGTTTGGGGAAATGTTCGGCCTCTTCCTGGTTTTAGCGTTTGTAGCAGCTCTGCTGTTTAGGGGTTCAAGAATCAACAGTCTGTCGATGCTGAATCCGATTCATGTGCTGTTTTCTACTGTTAGAAAAAGAAGTAAAATACAACTGTTTGTCAATTGTACATTTTAGCATAATTAATGAAAATGGTATGCTATTAATTATGGGGGAAGTGTAGACATAAAAATAAAAAGTTCTAAGTAATACCAGTTTGAAGTAACAGAACAACAGAACTTGTGTTATGGATGTGACGGAAATGGACAGGCATTTTGGGGAGAATAGACACATCAGCAAATATTTACATTACATTTTAGTCATTTAGCAGACGCTCTTATCCAGAGCAATTTACAGGAGCAATTAGGGTTAAGTGCCTTGCTCAAGGGTACATCAACAGATTTTTCACCTAGTCAGCTCGGGGATTAGAACCAGCGATCTTTCGGTTACTAGCAAAACACTCTTAACCACTAAGCAATCTGCCGCCCCAAACGTCTTTGAATGTCAAAGTCTTAGGGTAAAATATTAATAGTCACTTTGAAAATAAAGGCTTGGCAACACACAAAAACAACAATGATGAAAATATAGAAATTGTCATATAAACTTTAGAGAGGAAAATGTACCATTATGTATGTGACATTCTGCATTATGGATGTGCTCTGTGAAAAAATGACTGTTTATATATTAAAGATTTCTTCACCAAACTTCATCGAAATACTTTCGTTGTCATCTGAAAATACAGTGTACCTCAAAGAACCAAGAAATCACCGGTCATTTGAATAGTTATTGCATAGGCTATCAAAGTGCACTCGTGGGTCCCGTCTTAACCAACCATTAATGTACAAATGTGCTAAAAAATGCTAGAACGCGCCAATAGGATCTCGCTAGCTCGTGCTTGGCTCTGCCCCCTCCTTGCTTGTTCTGCCCACTGTGGCTCATTAGTTCCCATTGGAAACGTCAGGCTGTGGTCTATCTTGGTTTAGTTATAAGTAATCTTTGACTATACTCTGTAATTCTAACGCTTTATCAGTGGTCCCTGTTTCAATGTGCCTGTATGGGTGAGTGTGTGGGACTGGGGAGTGTGCCCACTAGTGTTCCATAGTGGAACTGCAGTCTGGCTTATCTCTCGAAGACAAAAGAACCACGAGACGAGAAAAGCTAAATAAAATCACAAATTCCATTCACTTGGCTTTATGTGTGTTTTGGTTGTACTCAGGGTTATTTATAATAATGTATTGTACTTTCGGCTATCAGACAGACGTTTAATAAAAATGTTTTGTTACGATAATTTCTACAGAATTGCATCCTGGGAAAATTGCGAAACACTCATCATTTACGAGTAAAATAACAGTTAAAACGTGTTTTCACCTCTCCATCTACAAGTAGACAAAATAGCACTGAACGTCCATTGAAATTACTTGTTTTTCTGTCAATAGCCGTGGTGCTAAAACCATGAACCTAAAACGTTCGCACGGGAAGGACTATCCCACATTGACCGTGTACAACTCATACTTACCTGGCAAGGGAGATACCGTGATCAAGAAGGCGGTTCACCCAGGGTGAGGCTCAGCCATTGCACTCTGGCTGTGCTGACCCCTGCGAATTTCCCAAATGTGGAAATCTCGATTGCATAATTTCTGGTAGTGGGGGACTGCGTTCGCGCTCTCCCCTGATTTCATTGTAAAAAAATAAATTGTGGATAAGACTGGTTCGTCTTTTTGATGCTCGAATTTCTTGATTGGTTTGGGGAAATGTTCGGCCTCTTCCTGGTTTTAGCGTTTGTAGCAGCTCTGCTGTTTAGGGGTTCAAGAATCAACAGTCTGTCGATGCTGAATCCGATTCATGTGCTGTTTTCTACTGTTAGAAAAAGAAGTAAAATACAACTGTTTGTCAATTGTACATTTTAGCATAATTAATGAAAATGGTATGCTATTAATTATGGGGGAAGTGTAGACATAAAAATAAAAAGTTCTAAGTAATACCAGTTTGAAGTAACAGAACAACAGAACTTGTGTTATGGATGTGACGGAAATGGACAGGCATTTTGGGGAGAATAGACACATCAGCAAATATTTACATTACATTTTAGTCATTTAGCAGACGCTCTTATCCAGAGCAATTTACAGGAGCAATTAGGGTTAAGTGCCTTGCTCAAGGGTACATCAACAGATTTTTCACCTAGTCAGCTCGGGGATTAGAACCAGCGATCTTTCGGTTACTAGCAAAACACTCTTAACCACTAAGCAATCTGCCGCCCCAAACGTCTTTGAATGTCAAAGTCTTAGGGTAAAATATTAATAGTCACTTTGAAAATAAAGGCTTGGCAACACACAAAAACAACAATGATGAAAATATAGAAATTGTCATATAAACTTTAGAGAGGAAAATGTACCATTATGTATGTGACATTCTGCATTATGGATGTGCTCTGTGAAAAAATGACTGTTTATATATTAAAGATTTCTTCACCAAACTTCATCGAAATACTTTCGTTGTCATCTGAAAATACAGTGTACCTCAAAGAACCAAGAAATCACCGGTCATTTGAATAGTTATTGCATAGGCTATCAAAGTGCACTCGTGGGTCCCGTCTTAACCAACCATTAATGTACAAATGTGCTAAAAAAATGCTAGAACGCGCCAATAGGATCTCGCTAGCTCGTGCTTGGCTCTGCCCCCTCCTTGCTTGTTCTGCCCACTGTGGCTCATTAGTTCCCATTGGAAACGTCAGGCTGTGGTCTATCTTGGTTTAGTTATAAGTAATCTTTGACTATACTCTGTAATTCTAACGCTTTATCAGTGGTCCCTGTTTCAATGTGCCTGTATGGGTGAGTGTGTGGGACTGGGGAGTGTGCCCACTAGTGTTCCATAGTGGAACTGCAGTCTGGCTTATCTCTCGAAGACAAAAGAACCACGAGACGAGAAAAGCTAAATAAAATCACAAATTCCATTCACTTGGCTTTATGTGTGTTTTGGTTGTACTCAGGGTTATTTATAATAATGTATTGTACTTTCGGCTATCAGACAGACGTTTAATAAAAATGTTTTGTTACGATAATTTCTACAGAATTGCATCCTGGGAAAATTGCGAAACACTCATCATTTACGAGTAAAATAACAGTTAAAACGTGTTTTCACCTCTCCATCTACAAGTAGACAAAATAGCACTGAACGTCCATTGAAATTACTTGTTTTTCTGTCAATAGCCGTGGTGCTAAAACCATGAACCTAAAACGTTCGCACGGGAAGGACTATCCCACATTGACCGTGTACAACTCATACTTACCTGGCAAGGGAGATACCGTGATCAAGAAGGCGGTTCACCCAGGGTGAGGCTCAGCCATTGCACTCTGGCTGTGCTGACCCCTGCGAATTTCCCAAATGTGGAAATCTCGATTGCATAATTTCTGGTAGTGGGGGACTGCGTTCGCGCTCTCCCCTGATTTCATTGTAAAAAAATAAATTGTGGATAAGACTGGTTCGTCTTTTTGATGCTCGAATTTCTTGATTGGTTTGGGGAAATGTTCGGCCTCTTCCTGGTTTTAGCGTTTGTAGCAGCTCTGCTGTTTAGGGGTTCAAGAATCAACAGTCTGTCGATGCTGAATCCGATTCATGTGCTGTTTTCTACTGTTAGAAAAAGAAGTAAAATACAACTGTTTGTCAATTGTACATTTTAGCATAATTAATGAAAATGGTATGCTATTAATTATGGGGGAAGTGTAGACATAAAAATAAAAAGTTCTAAGTAATACCAGTTTGAAGTAACAGAACAACAGAACTTGTGTTATGGATGTGACGGAAATGGACAGGCATTTTGGGGAGAATAGACACATCAGCAAATATTTACATTACATTTTAGTCATTTAGCAGACGCTCTTATCCAGAGCAATTTACAGGAGCAATTAGGGTTAAGTGCCTTGCTCAAGGGTACATCAACAGATTTTTCACCTAGTCAGCTCGGGGATTAGAACCAGCGATCTTTCGGTTACTAGCAAAACACTCTTAACCACTAAGCAATCTGCCGCCCCAAACGTCTTTGAATGTCAAAGTCTTAGGGTAAAATATTAATAGTCACTTTGAAAATAAAGGCTTGGCAACACACAAAAACAACAATGATGAAAATATAGAAATTGTCATATAAACTTTAGAGAGGAAAATGTACCATTATGTATGTGACATTCTGCATTATGGATGTGCTCTGTGAAAAAATGACTGTTTATATATTAAAGATTTCTTCACCAAACTTCATCGAAATACTTTCGTTGTCATCTGAAAATACAGTGTACCTCAAAGAACCAAGAAATCACCGGTCATTTGAATAGTTATTGCATAGGCTATCAAAGTGCACTCGTGGGTCCCGTCTTAACCAACCATTAATGTACAAATGTGCTAAAAAAATGCTAGAACGCGCCAATAGGATCTCGCTAGCTCGTGCTTGGCTCTGCCCCCTCCTTGCTTGTTCTGCCCACTGTGGCTCATTAGTTCCCATTGGAAACGTCAGGCTGTGGTCTATCTTGGTTTAGTTATAAGTAATCTTTGACTATACTCTGTAATTCTAACGCTTTATCAGTGGTCCCTGTTTCAATGTGCCTGTATGGGTGAGTGTGTGGGACTGGGGAGTGTGCCCACTAGTGTTCCATAGTGGAACTGCAGTCTGGCTTATCTCTCGAAGACAAAAGAACCACGAGACGAGAAAAGCTAAATAAAATCACAAATTCCATTCACTTGGCTTTATGTGTGTTTTGGTTGTACTCAGGGTTATTTATAATAATGTATTGTACTTTCGGCTATCAGACAGACGTTTAATAAAAATGTTTTGTTACGATAATTTCTACAGAATTGCATCCTGGGAAAATTGCGAAACACTCATCATTTACGAGTAAAATAACAGTTAAAACGTGTTTTCACCTCTCCATCTACAAGTAGACAAAATAGCACTGAACGTCCATTGAAATTACTTGTTTTTCTGTCAATAGCCGTGGTGCTAAAACCATGAACCTAAAACGTTCGCACGGGAAGGACTATCCCACATTGACCGTGTACAACTCATACTTACCTGGCAAGGGAGATACCGTGATCAAGAAGGCGGTTCACCCAGGGTGAGGCTCAGCCATTGCACTCTGGCTGTGCTGACCCCTGCGAATTTCCCAAATGTGGAAATCTCGATTGCATAATTTCTGGTAGTGGGGGACTGCGTTCGCGCTCTCCCCTGATTTCATTGTAAAAAATAAATTGTGGATAAGACTGGTTCGTCTTTTTGATGCTCGAATTTCTTGATTGGTTTGGGGAAATGTTCGGCCTCTTCCTGGTTTTAGCGTTTGTAGCAGCTCTGCTGTTTAGGGGGTTCAAGAATCAACAGTCTGTCGATGCTGAATCCGATTCATGTGCTGTTTTCTACTGTTAGAAAAAGAAGTAAAATACAACTGTTTGTCAATTGTACATTTTAGCATAATTAATGAAAATGGTATGCTATTAATTATGGGGGAAGTGTAGACATAAAAATAAAAAGTTCTAAGTAATACCAGTTTGAAGTAACAGAACAACAGAACTTGTGTTATGGATGTGACGGAAATGGACAGGCATTTTGGGGAGAATAGACACATCAGCAAATATTTACATTACATTTTAGTCATTTAGCAGACGCTCTTATCCAGAGCAATTTACAGGAGCAATTAGGGTTAAGTGCCTTGCTCAAGGGTACATCAACAGATTTTTCACCTAGTCAGCTCGGGGATTAGAACCAGCGATCTTTCGGTTACTAGCAAAACACTCTTAACCACTAAGCAATCTGCCGCCCCCAAACGTCTTTGAATGTCAAAGTCTTAGGGTAAAATATTAATAGTCACTTTGAAAATAAAGGCTTGGCAACACACAAAAACAACAATGATGAAAATATAGAAATTGTCATATAAACTTTAGAGAGGAAAATGTACCATTATGTATGTGACATTCTGCATTATGGATGTGCTCTGTGAAAAAATGACTGTTTATATATTAAAGATTTCTTCACCAAACTTCATCGAAATACTTTCGTTGTCATCTGAAAATACAGTGTACCTCAAAGAACCAAGAAATCACCGGTCATTTGAATAGTTATTGCATAGGCTATCAAAGTGCACTCGTGGGTCCCGTCTTAACCAACCATTAATGTACAAATGTGCTAAAAAAATGCTAGAACGCGCCAATAGGATCTCGCTAGCTCGTGCTTGGCTCTGCCCCCTCCTTGCTTGTTCTGCCCACTGTGGCTCATTAGTTCCCATTGGAAACGTCAGGCTGTGGTCTATCTTGGTTTAGTTATAAGTAATCTTTGACTATACTCTGTAATTCTAACGCTTTATCAGTGGTCCCTGTTTCAATGTGCCTGTATGGGTGAGTGTGTGGGACTGGGGAGTGTGCCCACTAGTGTTCCATAGTGGAACTGCAGTCTGGCTTATCTCTCGAAGACAAAAGAACCACGAGACGAGAAAAGCTAAATAAAATCACAAATTCCATTCACTTGGCTTTATGTGTGTTTTGGTTGTACTCAGGGTTATTTATAATAATGTATTGTACTTTCGGCTATCAGACAGACGTTTAATAAAAATGTTTTGTTACGATAATTTCTACAGAATTGCATCCTGGGAAAATTGCGAAACACTCATCATTTACGAGTAAAATAACAGTTAAAACGTGTTTTCACCTCTCCATCTACAAGTAGACAAAATAGCACTGAACGTCCATTGAAATTACTTGTTTTTCTGTCAATAGCCGTGGTGCTAAAACCATGAACCTAAAACGTTCGCACGGGAAGGACTATCCCACATTGACCGTGTACAACTCATACTTACCTGGCAAGGGAGATACCGTGATCAAGAAGGCGGTTCACCCAGGGTGAGGCTCAGCCATTGCACTCTGGCTGTGCTGACCCCTGCGAATTTCCCAAATGTGGAAATCTCGATTGCATAATTTCTGGTAGTGGGGGACTGCGTTCGCGCTCTCCCTGATTTCATTGTAAAAAATAAATTGTGGATAAGACTGGTTCGTCTTTTTGATGCTCGAATTTCTTGATTGGTTTGGGGAAATGTTCGGCCTCTTCCTGGTTTTAGCGTTTGTAGCAGCTCTGCTGTTTAGGGGTTCAAGAATCAACAGTCTGTCGATGCTGAATCCGATTCATGTGCTGTTTTCTACTGTTAGAAAAAGAAGTAAAATACAACTGTTTGTCAATTGTACATTTTAGCATAATTAATGAAAATGGTATGCTATTAATTATGGGGGAAGTGTAGACATAAAAATAAAAAGTTCTAAGTAATACCAGTTTGAAGTAACAGAACAACAGAACTTGTGTTATGGATGTGACGGAAATGGACAGGCATTTTGGGGAGAATAGACACATCAGCAAATATTTACATTACATTTTAGTCATTTAGCAGACGCTCTTATCCAGAGCAATTTACAGGAGCAATTAGGGTTAAGTGCCTTGCTCAAGGGTACATCAACAGATTTTTCACCTAGTCAGCTCGGGGATTAGAACCAGCGATCTTTCGGTTACTAGCAAAACACTCTTAACCACTAAGCAATCTGCCGCCCCCAAACGTCTTTGAATGTCAAAGTCTTAGGGTAAAATATTAATAGTCACTTTGAAAATAAAGGCTTGGCAACACACAAAAACAACAATGATGAAAATATAGAAATTGTCATATAAACTTTAGAGAGGAAAATGTACCATTATGTATGTGACATTCTGCATTATGGATGTGCTCTGTGAAAAAATGACTGTTTATATATTAAAGATTTCTTCACCAAACTTCATCGAAATACTTTCGTTGTCATCTGAAAATACAGTGTACCTCAAAGAACCAAGAAATCACCGGTCATTTGAATAGTTATTGCATAGGCTATCAAAGTGCACTCGTGGGTCCCGTCTTAACCAACCATTAATGTACAAATGTGCTAAAAAAATGCTAGAAACGCGCCAATAGGATCTCGCTAGCTCGTGCTTGGCTCTGCCCCCTCCTTGCTTGTTCTGCCCACTGTGGCTCATTAGTTCCCATTGGAAACGTCAGGCTGTGGTCTATCTTGGTTTAGTTATAAGTAATCTTTGACTATACTCTGTAATTCTAACGCTTTATCAGTGGTCCCTGTTTCAATGTGCCTGTATGGGTGAGTGTGTGGGACTGGGGAGTGTGCCCACTAGTGTTCCATAGTGGAACTGCAGTCTGGCTTATCTCTCGAAGACAAAAGAACCACGAGACGAGAAAAGCTAAATAAAATCACAAATTCCATTCACTTGGCTTTATGTGTGTTTTGGTTGTACTCAGGGTTATTTATAATAATGTATTGTACTTTCGGCTATCAGACAGACGTTTAATAAAAATGTTTTGTTACGATAATTTCTACAGAATTGCATCCTGGGAAAATTGCGAAACACTCATCATTTACGAGTAAAATAACAGTTAAAACGTGTTTTCACCTCTCCATCTACAAGTAGACAAAATAGCACTGAACGTCCATTGAAATTACTTGTTTTTCTGTCAATAGCCGTGGTGCTAAAACCATGAACCTAAAACGTTCGCACGGGAAGGACTATCCCACATTGACCGTGTACAACTCATACTTACCTGGCAAGGGAGATACCGTGATCAAGAAGGCGGTTCACCCAGGGTGAGGCTCAGCCATTGCACTCTGGCTGTGCTGACCCCTGCGAATTTCCCAAATGTGGAAATCTCGATTGCATAATTTCTGGTAGTGGGGGACTGCGTTCGCGCTCTCCCCTGATTTCATTGTAAAAAAATAAATTGTGGATAAGACTGGTTCGTCTTTTTGATGCTCGAATTTCTTGATTGGTTTGGGGAAATGTTCGGCCTCTTCCTGGTTTTAGCGTTTGTAGCAGCTCTGCTGTTTAGGGGTTCAAGAATCAACAGTCTGTCGATGCTGAATCCGATTCATGTGCTGTTTTCTACTGTTAGAAAAAGAAGTAAAATACAACTGTTTGTCAATTGTACATTTTAGCATAATTAATGAAAATGGTATGCTATTAATTATGGGGGAAGTGTAGACATAAAAATAAAAAGTTCTAAGTAATACCAGTTTGAAGTAACAGAACAACAGAACTTGTGTTATGGATGTGACGGAAATGGACAGGCATTTTGGGGAGAATAGACACATCAGCAAATATTTACATTACATTTTAGTCATTTAGCAGACGCTCTTATCCAGAGCAATTTACAGGAGCAATTAGGGTTAAGTGCCTTGCTCAAGGGTACATCAACAGATTTTTCACCTAGTCAGCTCGGGGATTAGAACCAGCGATCTTTCGGTTACTAGCAAAACACTCTTAACCACTAAGCAATCTGCCGCCCCCAAACGTCTTTGAATGTCAAAGTCTTAGGGTAAAATATTAATAGTCACTTTGAAAATAAAGGCTTGGCAACACACAAAAACAACAATGATGAAAATATAGAAATTGTCATATAAACTTTAGAGAGGAAAATGTACCATTATGTATGTGACATTCTGCATTATGGATGTGCTCTGTGAAAAAATGACTGTTTATATATTAAAGATTTCTTCACCAAACTTCATCGAAATACTTTCGTTGTCATCTGAAAATACAGTGTACCTCAAAGAACCAAGAAATCACCGGTCATTTGAATAGTTATTGCATAGGCTATCAAAGTGCACTCGTGGGTCCCGTCTTAACCAACCATTAATGTACAAATGTGCTAAAAAAATGCTAGAACGCGCCAATAGGATCTCGCTAGCTCGTGCTTGGCTCTGCCCCCTCCTTGCTTGTTCTGCCCACTGTGGCTCATTAGTTCCCATTGGAAACGTCAGGCTGTGGTCTATCTTGGTTTAGTTATAAGTAATCTTTGACTATACTCTGTAATTCTAACGCTTTATCAGTGGTCCCTGTTTCAATGTGCCTGTATGGGTGAGTGTGTGGGACTGGGGAGTGTGCCCACTAGTGTTCCATAGTGGAACTGCAGTCTGGCTTATCTCTCGAAGACAAAAGAACCACGAGACGAGAAAAGCTAAATAAAATCACAAATTCCATTCACTTGGCTTTATGTGTGTTTTGGTTGTACTCAGGGTTATTTATAATAATGTATTGTACTTTCGGCTATCAGACAGACGTTTAATAAAAATGTTTTGTTACGATAATTTCTACAGAATTGCATCCTGGGAAAATTGCGAAACACTCATCATTTACGAGTAAAATAACAGTTAAAACGTGTTTTCACCTCTCCATCTACAAGTAGACAAAATAGCACTGAACGTCCATTGAAATTACTTGTTTTTCTGTCAATAGCCGTGGTGCTAAAACCATGAACCTAAAACGTTCGCACGGGAAGGACTATCCCACATTGACCGTGTACAACTCATACTTACCTGGCAAGGGAGATACCGTGATCAAGAAGGCGGTTCACCCAGGGTGAGGCTCAGCCATTGCACTCTGGCTGTGCTGACCCCTGCGAATTTCCCAAATGTGGAAATCTCGATTGCATAATTTCTGGTAGTGGGGGACTGCGTTCGCGCTCTCCCCTGATTTCATTGTAAAAAAATAAATTGTGGATAAGACTGGTTCGTCTTTTTGATGCTCGAATTTCTTGATTGGTTTGGGGAAATGTTCGGCCTCTTCCTGGTTTTAGCGTTTGTAGCAGCTCTGCTGTTTAGGGGTTCAAGAATCAACAGTCTGTCGATGCTGAATCCGATTCATGTGCTGTTTTCTACTGTTAGAAAAAGAAGTAAAATACAACTGTTTGTCAATTGTACATTTTAGCATAATTAATGAAAATGGTATGCTATTAATTATGGGGGAAGTGTAGACATAAAAATAAAAAGTTCTAAGTAATACCAGTTTGAAGTAACAGAACAACAGAACTTGTGTTATGGATGTGACGGAAATGGACAGGCATTTTGGGGAGAATAGACACATCAGCAAATATTTACATTACATTTTAGTCATTTAGCAGACGCTCTTATCCAGAGCAATTTACAGGAGCAATTAGGGTTAAGTGCCTTGCTCAAGGGTACATCAACAGATTTTTCACCTAGTCAGCTCGGGGATTAGAACCAGCGATCTTTCGGTTACTAGCAAAACACTCTTAACCACTAAGCAATCTGCCGCCCCCAAACGTCTTTGAATGTCAAAGTCTTAGGGTAAAATATTAATAGTCACTTTGAAAATAAAGGCTTGGCAACACACAAAAACAACAATGATGAAAATATAGAAATTGTCATATAAACTTTAGAGAGGAAAATGTACCATTATGTATGTGACATTCTGCATTATGGATGTGCTCTGTGAAAAAATGACTGTTTATATATTAAAGATTTCTTCACCAAACTTCATCGAAATACTTTCGTTGTCATCTGAAAATACAGTGTACCTCAAAGAACCAAGAAATCACCGGTCATTTGAATAGTTATTGCATAGGCTATCAAAGTGCACTCGTGGGTCCCGTCTTAACCAACCATTAATGTACAAATGTGCTAAAAAAATGCTAGAAACGCGCCAATAGGATCTCGCTAGCTCGTGCTTGGCTCTGCCCCCTCCTTGCTTGTTCTGCCCACTGTGGCTCATTAGTTCCCATTGGAAACGTCAGGCTGTGGTCTATCTTGGTTTAGTTATAAGTAATCTTTGACTATACTCTGTAATTCTAACGCTTTATCAGTGGTCCCTGTTTCAATGTGCCTGTATGGGTGAGTGTGTGGGACTGGGGAGTGTGCCCACTAGTGTTCCATAGTGGAACTGCAGTCTGGCTTATCTCTCGAAGACAAAAGAACCACGAGACGAGAAAAGCTAAATAAAATCACAAATTCCATTCACTTGGCTTTATGTGTGTTTTGGTTGTACTCAGGGTTATTTATAATAATGTATTGTACTTTCGGCTATCAGACAGACGTTTAATAAAAATGTTTTGTTACGATAATTTCTACAGAATTGCATCCTGGGAAAATTGCGAAACACTCATCATTTACGAGTAAAATAACAGTTAAAACGTGTTTTCACCTCTCCATCTACAAGTAGACAAAATAGCACTGAACGTCCATTGAAATTACTTGTTTTTCTGTCAATAGCCGTGGTGCTAAAACCATGAACCTAAAACGTTCGCACGGGAAGGACTATCCCACATTGACCGTGTACAACTCATACTTACCTGGCAAGGGAGATACCGTGATCAAGAAGGCGGTTCACCCAGGGTGAGGCTCAGCCATTGCACTCTGGCTGTGCTGACCCCTGCGAATTTCCCAAATGTGGAAATCTCGATTGCATAATTTCTGGTAGTGGGGGACTGCGTTCGCGCTCTCCCCTGATTTCATTGTAAAAAAATAAATTGTGGATAAGACTGGTTCGTCTTTTTGATGCTCGAATTTCTTGATTGGTTTGGGGAAATGTTCGGCCTCTTCCTGGTTTTAGCGTTTGTAGCAGCTCTGCTGTTTAGGGGTTCAAGAATCAACAGTCTGTCGATGCTGAATCCGATTCATGTGCTGTTTTCTACTGTTAGAAAAAGAAGTAAAATACAACTGTTTGTCAATTGTACATTTTAGCATAATTAATGAAAATGGTATGCTATTAATTATGGGGGAAGTGTAGACATAAAAATAAAAAGTTCTAAGTAATACCAGTTTGAAGTAACAGAACAACAGAACTTGTGTTATGGATGTGACGGAAATGGACAGGCATTTTGGGGAGAATAGACACATCAGCAAATATTTACATTACATTTTAGTCATTTAGCAGACGCTCTTATCCAGAGCAATTTACAGGAGCAATTAGGGTTAAGTGCCTTGCTCAAGGGTACATCAACAGATTTTTCACCTAGTCAGCTCGGGGATTAGAACCAGCGATCTTTCGGTTACTAGCAAAACACTCTTAACCACTAAGCAATCTGCCGCCCCCAAACGTCTTTGAATGTCAAAGTCTTAGGGTAAAATATTAATAGTCACTTTGAAAATAAAGGCTTGGCAACACACAAAAACAACAATGATGAAAATATAGAAATTGTCATATAAACTTTAGAGAGGAAAATGTACCATTATGTATGTGACATTCTGCATTATGGATGTGCTCTGTGAAAAAATGACTGTTTATATATTAAAGATTTCTTCACCAAACTTCATCGAAATACTTTCGTTGTCATCTGAAAATACAGTGTACCTCAAAGAACCAAGAAATCACCGGTCATTTGAATAGTTATTGCATAGGCTATCAAAGTGCACTCGTGGGTCCCGTCTTAACCAACCATTAATGTACAAATGTGCTAAAAAATGCTAGAACGCGCCAATAGGATCTCGCTAGCTCGTGCTTGGCTCTGCCCCCTCCTTGCTTGTTCTGCCCACTGTGGCTCATTAGTTCCCATTGGAAACGTCAGGCTGTGGTCTATCTTGGTTTAGTTATAAGTAATCTTTGACTATACTCTGTAATTCTAACGCTTTATCAGTGGTCCCTGTTTCAATGTGCCTGTATGGGTGAGTGTGTGGGACTGGGGAGTGTGCCCACTAGTGTTCCATAGTGGAACTGCAGTCTGGCTTATCTCTCGAAGACAAAAGAACCACGAGACGAGAAAAGCTAAATAAAATCACAAATTCCATTCACTTGGCTTTATGTGTGTTTTGGTTGTACTCAGGGTTATTTATAATAATGTATTGTACTTTCGGCTATCAGACAGACGTTTAATAAAAATGTTTTGTTACGATAATTTCTACAGAATTGCATCCTGGGAAAATTGCGAAACACTCATCATTTACTGAGTAAAATAACAGTTAAAACGTGTTTTCACCTCTCCATCTACAAGTAGACAAAATAGCACTGAACGTCCATTGAAATTACTTGTTTTTCTGTCAATAGCCGTGGTGCTAAAACCATGAACCTAAAACGTTCGCACGGGAAGGACTATCCCACATTGACCGTGTACAACTCATACTTACCTGGCAAGGGAGATACCGTGATCAAGAAGGCGGTTCACCCAGGGTGAGGCTCAGCCATTGCACTCTGGCTGTGCTGACCCCTGCGAATTTCCCAAATGTGGAAATCTCGATTGCATAATTTCTGGTAGTGGGGGACTGCGTTCGCGCTCTCCCCTGATTTCATTGTAAAAAATAAATTGTGGATAAGACTGGTTCGTCTTTTTGATGCTCGAATTTCTTGATTGGTTTGGGGAAATGTTCGGCCTCTTCCTGGTTTTAGCGTTTGTAGCAGCTCTGCTGTTTAGGGGTTCAAGAATCAACAGTCTGTCGATGCTGAATCCGATTCATGTGCTGTTTTCTACTGTTAGAAAAAGAAGTAAAATACAACTGTTTGTCAATTGTACATTTTAGCATAATTAATGAAAATGGTATGCTATTAATTATGGGGGAAGTGTAGACATAAAAATAAAAAGTTCTAAGTAATACCAGTTTGAAGTAACAGAACAACAGAACTTGTGTTATGGATGTGACGGAAATGGACAGGCATTTTGGGGAGAATAGACACATCAGCAAATATTTACATTACATTTTAGTCATTTAGCAGACGCTCTTATCCAGAGCAATTTACAGGAGCAATTAGGGTTAAGTGCCTTGCTCAAGGGTACATCAACAGATTTTTCACCTAGTCAGCTCGGGGATTAGAACCAGCGATCTTTCGGTTACTAGCAAAACACTCTTAACCACTAAGCAATCTGCCGCCCCCAAACGTCTTTGAATGTCAAAGTCTTAGGGTAAAATATTAATAGTCACTTTGAAAATAAAGGCTTGGCAACACACAAAAACAACAATGATGAAAATATAGAAATTGTCATATAAACTTTAGAGAGGAAAATGTACCATTATGTATGTGACATTCTGCATTATGGATGTGCTCTGTGAAAAAATGACTGTTTATATATTAAAGATTTCTTCACCAAACTTCATCGAAATACTTTCGTTGTCATCTGAAAATACAGTGTACCTCAAAGAACCAAGAAATCACCGGTCATTTGAATAGTTATTGCATAGGCTATCAAAGTGCACTCGTGGGTCCCGTCTTAACCAACCATTAATGTACAAATGTGCTAAAAAAATGCTAGAAACGCGCCAATAGGATCTCGCTAGCTCGTGCTTGGCTCTGCCCCCTCCTTGCTTGTTCTGCCCACTGTGGCTCATTAGTTCCCATTGGAAACGTCAGGCTGTGGTCTATCTTGGTTTAGTTATAAGTAATCTTTGACTATACTCTGTAATTCTAACGCTTTATCAGTGGTCCCTGTTTCAATGTGCCTGTATGGGTGAGTGTGTGGGACTGGGGAGTGTGCCCACTAGTGTTCCATAGTGGAACTGCAGTCTGGCTTATCTCTCGAAGACAAAAGAACCACGAGACGAGAAAAGCTAAATAAAATCACAAATTCCATTCACTTGGCTTTATGTGTGTTTTGGTTGTACTCAGGGTTATTTATAATAATGTATTGTACTTTCGGCTATCAGACAGACGTTTAATAAAAATGTTTTGTTACGATAATTTCTACAGAATTGCATCCTGGGAAAATTGCGAAACACTCATCATTTACGAGTAAAATAACAGTTAAAACGTGTTTTCACCTCTCCATCTACAAGTAGACAAAATAGCACTGAACGTCCATTGAAATTACTTGTTTTTCTGTCAATAGCCGTGGTGCTAAAACCATGAACCTAAAACGTTCGCACGGGAAGGACTATCCCACATTGACCGTGTACAACTCATACTTACCTGGCAAGGGAGATACCGTGATCAAGAAGGCGGTTCACCCAGGGTGAGGCTCAGCCATTGCACTCTGGCTGTGCTGACCCCTGCGAATTTCCCAAATGTGGAAATCTCGATTGCATAATTTCTGGTAGTGGGGGACTGCGTTCGCGCTCTCCCCTGATTTCATTGTAAAAAAATAAATTGTGGATAAGACTGGTTCGTCTTTTTGATGCTCGAATTTCTTGATTGGTTTGGGGAAATGTTCGGCCTCTTCCTGGTTTTAGCGTTTGTAGCAGCTCTGCTGTTTAGGGGTTCAAGAATCAACAGTCTGTCGATGCTGAATCCGATTCATGTGCTGTTTTCTACTGTTAGAAAAAGAAGTAAAATACAACTGTTTGTCAATTGTACATTTTAGCATAATTAATGAAAATGGTATGCTATTAATTATGGGGGAAGTGTAGACATAAAAATAAAAAGTTCTAAGTAATACCAGTTTGAAGTAACAGAACAACAGAACTTGTGTTATGGATGTGACGGAAATGGACAGGCATTTTGGGGAGAATAGACACATCAGCAAATATTTACATTACATTTTAGTCATTTAGCAGACGCTCTTATCCAGAGCAATTTACAGGAGCAATTAGGGTTAAGTGCCTTGCTCAAGGGTACATCAACAGATTTTTCACCTAGTCAGCTCGGGGATTAGAACCAGCGATCTTTCGGTTACTAGCAAAACACTCTTAACCACTAAGCAATCTGCCGCCCCAAACGTCTTTGAATGTCAAAGTCTTAGGGTAAAATATTAATAGTCACTTTGAAAATAAAGGCTTGGCAACACACAAAAACAACAATGATGAAAATATAGAAATTGTCATATAAACTTTAGAGAGGAAAATGTACCATTATGTATGTGACATTCTGCATTATGGATGTGCTCTGTGAAAAAATGACTGTTTATATATTAAAGATTTCTTCACCAAACTTCATCGAAATACTTTCGTTGTCATCTGAAAATACAGTGTACCTCAAAGAACCAAGAAATCACCGGTCATTTGAATAGTTATTGCATAGGCTATCAAAGTGCACTCGTGGGTCCCGTCTTAACCAACCATTAATGTACAAATGTGCTAAAAAAATGCTAGAACGCGCCAATAGGATCTCGCTAGCTCGTGCTTGGCTCTGCCCCCCTCCTTGCTTGTTCTGCCCACTGTGGCTCATTAGTTCCCATTGGAAACGTCAGGCTGTGGTCTATCTTGGTTTAGTTATAAGTAATCTTTGACTATACTCTGTAATTCTAACGCTTTATCAGTGGTCCCTGTTTCAATGTGCCTGTATGGGTGAGTGTGTGGGACTGGGGAGTGTGCCCACTAGTGTTCCATAGTGGAACTGCAGTCTGGCTTATCTCTCGAAGACAAAAGAACCACGAGACGAGAAAAGCTAAATAAAATCACAAATTCCATTCACTTGGCTTTATGTGTGTTTTGGTTGTACTCAGGGTTATTTATAATAATGTATTGTACTTTCGGCTATCAGACAGACGTTTAATAAAAATGTTTTGTTACGATAATTTCTACAGAATTGCATCCTGGGAAAATTGCGAAACACTCATCATTTACCGAGTAAAATAACAGTTAAAACGTGTTTTCACCTCTCCATCTACAAGTAGACAAAATAGCACTGAACGTCCATTGAAATTACTTGTTTTTCTGTCAATAGCCGTGGTGCTAAAACCATGAACCTAAAACGTTCGCACGGGAAGGACTATCCCACATTGACCGTGTACAACTCATACTTACCTGGCAAGGGAGATACCGTGATCAAGAAGGCGGTTCACCCAGGGTGAGGCTCAGCCATTGCACTCTGGCTGTGCTGACCCCTGCGAATTTCCCAAATGTGGAAATCTCGATTGCATAATTTCTGGTAGTGGGGGACTGCGTTCGCGCTCTCCCCTGATTTCATTGTAAAAAAATAAATTGTGGATAAGACTGGTTCGTCTTTTTGATGCTCGAATTTCTTGATTGGTTTGGGGAAATGTTCGGCCTCTTCCTGGTTTTAGCGTTTGTAGCAGCTCTGCTGTTTAGGGGTTCAAGAATCAACAGTCTGTCGATGCTGAATCCGATTCATGTGCTGTTTTCTACTGTTAGAAAAAGAAGTAAAATACAACTGTTTGTCAATTGTACATTTTAGCATAATTAATGAAAATGGTATGCTATTAATTATGGGGGAAGTGTAGACATAAAAATAAAAAGTTCTAAGTAATACCAGTTTGAAGTAACAGAACAACAGAACTTGTGTTATGGATGTGACGGAAATGGACAGGCATTTTGGGGAGAATAGACACATCAGCAAATATTTACATTACATTTTAGTCATTTAGCAGACGCTCTTATCCAGAGCAATTTACAGGAGCAATTAGGGTTAAGTGCCTTGCTCAAGGGTACATCAACAGATTTTTCACCTAGTCAGCTCGGGGATTAGAACCAGCGATCTTTCGGTTACTAGCAAAACACTCTTAACCACTAAGCAATCTGCCGCCCCCAAACGTCTTTGAATGTCAAAGTCTTAGGGTAAAATATTAATAGTCACTTTGAAAATAAAGGCTTGGCAACACACAAAAACAACAATGATGAAAATATAGAAATTGTCATATAAACTTTAGAGAGGAAAATGTACCATTATGTATGTGACATTCTGCATTATGGATGTGCTCTGTGAAAAAATGACTGTTTATATATTAAAGATTTCTTCACCAAACTTCATCGAAATACTTTCGTTGTCATCTGAAAATACAGTGTACCTCAAAGAACCAAGAAATCACCGGTCATTTGAATAGTTATTGCATAGGCTATCAAAGTGCACTCGTGGGTCCCGTCTTAACCAACCATTAATGTACAAATGTGCTAAAAAAATGCTAGAACGCGCCAATAGGATCTCGCTAGCTCGTGCTTGGCTCTGCCCCCTCCTTGCTTGTTCTGCCCACTGTGGCTCATTAGTTCCCATTGGAAACGTCAGGCTGTGGTCTATCTTGGTTTAGTTATAAGTAATCTTTGACTATACTCTGTAATTCTAACGCTTTATCAGTGGTCCCTGTTTCAATGTGCCTGTATGGGTGAGTGTGTGGGACTGGGGAGTGTGCCCACTAGTGTTCCATAGTGGAACTGCAGTCTGGCTTATCTCTCGAAGACAAAAGAACCACGAGACGAGAAAAGCTAAATAAAATCACAAATTCCATTCACTTGGCTTTATGTGTGTTTTGGTTGTACTCAGGGTTATTTATAATAATGTATTGTACTTTCGGCTATCAGACAGACGTTTAATAAAAATGTTTTGTTACGATAATTTCTACAGAATTGCATCCTGGGAAAATTGCGAAACACTCATCATTTACGAGTAAAATAACAGTTAAAACGTGTTTTCACCTCTCCATCTACAAGTAGACAAAATAGCACTGAACGTCCATTGAAATTACTTGTTTTTCTGTCAATAGCCGTGGTGCTAAAACCATGAACCTAAAACGTTCGCACGGGAAGGACTATCCCACATTGACCGTGTACAACTCATACTTACCTGGCAAGGGAGATACCGTGATCAAGAAGGCGGTTCACCCAGGGTGAGGCTCAGCCATTGCACTCTGGCTGTGCTGACCCCTGCGAATTTCCCAAATGTGGAAATCTCGATTGCATAATTTCTGGTAGTGGGGACTGCGTTCGCGCTCTCCCCTGATTTCATTGTAAAAAATAAATTGTGGATAAGACTGGTTCGTCTTTTTGATGCTCGAATTTCTTGATTGGTTTGGGGAAATGTTCGGCCTCTTCCTGGTTTTAGCGTTTGTAGCAGCTCTGCTGTTTAGGGGTTCAAGAATCAACAGTCTGTCGATGCTGAATCCGATTCATGTGCTGTTTTCTACTGTTAGAAAAAGAAGTAAAATACAACTGTTTGTCAATTGTACATTTTAGCATAATTAATGAAAATGGTATGCTATTAATTATGGGGGAAGTGTAGACATAAAAATAAAAAGTTCTAAGTAATACCAGTTTGAAGTAACAGAACAACAGAACTTGTGTTATGGATGTGACGGAAATGGACAGGCATTTTGGGGAGAATAGACACATCAGCAAATATTTACATTACATTTTAGTCATTTAGCAGACGCTCTTATCCAGAGCAATTTACAGGAGCAATTAGGGTTAAGTGCCTTGCTCAAGGGTACATCAACAGATTTTTCACCTAGTCAGCTCGGGGATTAGAACCAGCGATCTTTCGGTTACTAGCAAAACACTCTTAACCACTAAGCAATCTGCCGCCCCCAAACGTCTTTGAATGTCAAAGTCTTAGGGTAAAATATTAATAGTCACTTTGAAAATAAAGGCTTGGCAACACACAAAAACAACAATGATGAAAATATAGAAATTGTCATATAAACTTTAGAGAGGAAAATGTACCATTATGTATGTGACATTCTGCATTATGGATGTGCTCTGTGAAAAAATGACTGTTTATATATTAAAGATTTCTTCACCAAACTTCATCGAAATACTTTCGTTGTCATCTGAAAATACAGTGTACCTCAAAGAACCAAGAAATCACCGGTCATTTGAATAGTTATTGCATAGGCTATCAAAGTGCACTCGTGGGTCCCGTCTTAACCAACCATTAATGTACAAATGTGCTAAAAAAATGCTAGAACGCGCCAATAGGATCTCGCTAGCTCGTGCTTGGCTCTGCCCCCTCCTTGCTTGTTCTGCCCACTGTGGCTCATTAGTTCCCATTGGAAACGTCAGGCTGTGGTCTATCTTGGTTTAGTTATAAGTAATCTTTGACTATACTCTGTAATTCTAACGCTTTATCAGTGGTCCCTGTTTCAATGTGCCTGTATGGGTGAGTGTGTGGGACTGGGGAGTGTGCCCACTAGTGTTCCATAGTGGAACTGCAGTCTGGCTTATCTCTCGAAGACAAAAGAACCACGAGACGAGAAAAGCTAAATAAAATCACAAATTCCATTCACTTGGCTTTATGTGTGTTTTGGTTGTACTCAGGGTTATTTATAATAATGTATTGTACTTTCGGCTATCAGACAGACGTTTAATAAAAATGTTTTGTTACGATAATTTCTACAGAATTGCATCCTGGGAAAATTGCGAAACACTCATCATTTACTGAGTAAAATAACAGTTAAAACGTGTTTTCACCTCTCCATCTACAAGTAGACAAAATAGCACTGAACGTCCATTGAAATTACTTGTTTTTCTGTCAATAGCCGTGGTGCTAAAACCATGAACCTAAAACGTTCGCACGGGAAGGACTATCCCACATTGACCGTGTACAACTCATACTTACCTGGCAAGGGAGATACCGTGATCAAGAAGGCGGTTCACCCAGGGTGAGGCTCAGCCATTGCACTCTGGCTGTGCTGACCCCTGCGAATTTCCCAAATGTGGAAATCTCGATTGCATAATTTCTGGTAGTGGGGGACTGCGTTCGCGCTCTCCCTGATTTCATTGTAAAAAAATAAATTGTGGATAAGACTGGTTCGTCTTTTTGATGCTCGAATTTCTTGATTGGTTTGGGGAAATGTTCGGCCTCTTCCTGGTTTTAGCGTTTGTAGCAGCTCTGCTGTTTAGGGGTTCAAGAATCAACAGTCTGTCGATGCTGAATCCGATTCATGTGCTGTTTTCTACTGTTAGAAAAAGAAGTAAAATACAACTGTTTGTCAATTGTACATTTTAGCATAATTAATGAAAATGGTATGCTATTAATTATGGGGGAAGTGTAGACATAAAAATAAAAAGTTCTAAGTAATACCAGTTTGAAGTAACAGAACAACAGAACTTGTGTTATGGATGTGACGGAAATGGACAGGCATTTTGGGGAGAATAGACACATCAGCAAATATTTACATTACATTTTAGTCATTTAGCAGACGCTCTTATCCAGAGCAATTTACAGGAGCAATTAGGGTTAAGTGCCTTGCTCAAGGGTACATCAACAGATTTTTCACCTAGTCAGCTCGGGGATTAGAACCAGCGATCTTTCGGTTACTAGCAAAACACTCTTAACCACTAAGCAATCTGCCGCCCCCAAACGTCTTTGAATGTCAAAGTCTTAGGGTAAAATATTAATAGTCACTTTGAAAATAAAGGCTTGGCAACACACAAAAAACAACAATGATGAAAATATAGAAATTGTCATATAAACTTTAGAGAGGAAAATGTACCATTATGTATGTGACATTCTGCATTATGGATGTGCTCTGTGAAAAAATGACTGTTTATATATTAAAGATTTCTTCACCAAACTTCATCGAAATACTTTCGTTGTCATCTGAAAATACAGTGTACCTCAAAGAACCAAGAAATCACCGGTCATTTGAATAGTTATTGCATAGGCTATCAAAGTGCACTCGTGGGTCCCGTCTTAACCAACCATTAATGTACAAATGTGCTAAAAAAATGCTAGAACGCGCCAATAGGATCTCGCTAGCTCGTGCTTGGCTCTGCCCCCTCCTTGCTTGTTCTGCCCACTGTGGCTCATTAGTTCCCATTGGAAACGTCAGGCTGTGGTCTATCTTGGTTTAGTTATAAGTAATCTTTGACTATACTCTGTAATTCTAACGCTTTATCAGTGGTCCCTGTTTCAATGTGCCTGTATGGGTGAGTGTGTGGGACTGGGGAGTGTGCCCACTAGTGTTCCATAGTGGAACTGCAGTCTGGCTTATCTCTCGAAGACAAAAGAACCACGAGACGAGAAAAGCTAAATAAAATCACAAATTCCATTCACTTGGCTTTATGTGTGTTTTGGTTGTACTCAGGGTTATTTATAATAATGTATTGTACTTTCGGCTATCAGACAGACGTTTAATAAAAATGTTTTGTTACGATAATTTCTACAGAATTGCATCCTGGGAAAATTGCGAAACACTCATCATTTACTGAGTAAAATAACAGTTAAAACGTGTTTTCACCTCTCCATCTACAAGTAGACAAAATAGCACTGAACGTCCATTGAAATTACTTGTTTTTCTGTCAATAGCCGTGGTGCTAAAACCATGAACCTAAAACGTTCGCACGGGAAGGACTATCCCACATTGACCGTGTACAACTCATACTTACCTGGCAAGGGAGATACCGTGATCAAGAAGGCGGTTCACCCAGGGTGAGGCTCAGCCATTGCACTCTGGCTGTGCTGACCCCTGCGAATTTCCCAAATGTGGAAATCTCGATTGCATAATTTCTGGTAGTGGGGGACTGCGTTCGCGCTCTCCCCTGATTTCATTGTAAAAAAATAAATTGTGGATAAGACTGGTTCGTCTTTTTGATGCTCGAATTTCTTGATTGGTTTGGGGAAATGTTCGGCCTCTTCCTGGTTTTAGCGTTTGTAGCAGCTCTGCTGTTTAGGGGTTCAAGAATCAACAGTCTGTCGATGCTGAATCCGATTCATGTGCTGTTTTCTACTGTTAGAAAAAGAAGTAAAATACAACTGTTTGTCAATTGTACATTTTAGCATAATTAATGAAAATGGTATGCTATTAATTATGGGGGAAGTGTAGACATAAAAATAAAAAGTTCTAAGTAATACCAGTTTGAAGTAACAGAACAACAGAACTTGTGTTATGGATGTGACGGAAATGGACAGGCATTTTGGGGAGAATAGACACATCAGCAAATATTTACATTACATTTTAGTCATTTAGCAGACGCTCTTATCCAGAGCAATTTACAGGAGCAATTAGGGTTAAGTGCCTTGCTCAAGGGTACATCAACAGATTTTTCACCTAGTCAGCTCGGGGATTAGAACCAGCGATCTTTCGGTTACTAGCAAAACACTCTTAACCACTAAGCAATCTGCCGCCCCCAAACGTCTTTGAATGTCAAAGTCTTAGGGTAAAATATTAATAGTCACTTTGAAAATAAAGGCTTGGCAACACACAAAAACAACAATGATGAAAATATAGAAATTGTCATATAAACTTTAGAGAGGAAAATGTACCATTATGTATGTGACATTCTGCATTATGGATGTGCTCTGTGAAAAAATGACTGTTTATATATTAAAGATTTCTTCACCAAACTTCATCGAAATACTTTCGTTGTCATCTGAAAATACAGTGTACCTCAAAGAACCAAGAAATCACCGGTCATTTGAATAGTTATTGCATAGGCTATCAAAGTGCACTCGTGGGTCCCGTCTTAACCAACCATTAATGTACAAATGTGCTAAAAAAATGCTAGAACGCGCCAATAGGATCTCGCTAGCTCGTGCTTGGCTCTGCCCCCTCCTTGCTTGTTCTGCCCACTGTGGCTCATTAGTTCCCATTGGAAACGTCAGGCTGTGGTCTATCTTGGTTTAGTTATAAGTAATCTTTGACTATACTCTGTAATTCTAACGCTTTATCAGTGGTCCCTGTTTCAATGTGCCTGTATGGGTGAGTGTGTGGGACTGGGGAGTGTGCCCACTAGTGTTCCATAGTGGAACTGCAGTCTGGCTTATCTCTCGAAGACAAAAGAACCACGAGACGAGAAAAGCTAAATAAAATCACAAATTCCATTCACTTGGCTTTATGTGTGTTTTGGTTGTACTCAGGGTTATTTATAATAATGTATTGTACTTTCGGCTATCAGACAGACGTTTAATAAAAATGTTTTGTTACGATAATTTCTACAGAATTGCATCCTGGGAAAATTGCGAAACACTCATCATTTACGAGTAAAATAACAGTTAAAACGTGTTTTCACCTCTCCATCTACAAGTAGACAAAATAGCACTGAACGTCCATTGAAATTACTTGTTTTTCTGTCAATAGCCGTGGTGCTAAAACCATGAACCTAAAACGTTACGCACGGGAAGGACTATCCCACATTGACCGTGTACAACTCATACTTACCTGGCAAGGGAGATACCGTGATCAAGAAGGCGGTTCACCCAGGGTGAGGCTCAGCCATTGCACTCTGGCTGTGCTGACCCCTGCGAATTTCCCAAATGTGGAAATCTCGATTGCATAATTTCTGGTAGTGGGGGACTGCGTTCGCGCTCTCCCCTGATTTCATTGTAAAAAATAAATTGTGGATAAGACTGGTTCGTCTTTTTGATGCTCGAATTTCTTGATTGGTTTGGGGAAATGTTCGGCCTCTTCCTGGTTTTAGCGTTTGTAGCAGCTCTGCTGTTTAGGGGTTCAAGAATCAACAGTCTGTCGATGCTGAATCCGATTCATGTGCTGTTTTCTACTGTTAGAAAAAGAAGTAAAATACAACTGTTTGTCAATTGTACATTTTAGCATAATTAATGAAAATGGTATGCTATTAATTATGGGGGAAGTGTAGACATAAAAATAAAAAGTTCTAAGTAATACCAGTTTGAAGTAACAGAACAACAGAACTTGTGTTATGGATGTGACGGAAATGGACAGGCATTTTGGGGAGAATAGACACATCAGCAAATATTTACATTACATTTTAGTCATTTAGCAGACGCTCTTATCCAGAGCAATTTACAGGAGCAATTAGGGTTAAGTGCCTTGCTCAAGGGTACATCAACAGATTTTTCACCTAGTCAGCTCGGGGATTAGAACCAGCGATCTTTCGGTTACTAGCAAAACACTCTTAACCACTAAGCAATCTGCCGCCCCCAAACGTCTTTGAATGTCAAAGTCTTAGGGTAAAATATTAATAGTCACTTTGAAAATAAAGGCTTGGCAACACACAAAAACAACAATGATGAAAATATAGAAATTGTCATATAAACTTTAGAGAGGAAAATGTACCATTATGTATGTGACATTCTGCATTATGGATGTGCTCTGTGAAAAAATGACTGTTTATATATTAAAGATTTCTTCACCAAACTTCATCGAAATACTTTCGTTGTCATCTGAAAATACAGTGTACCTCAAAGAACCAAGAAATCACCGGTCATTTGAATAGTTATTGCATAGGCTATCAAAGTGCACTCGTGGGTCCCGTCTTAACCAACCATTAATGTACAAATGTGCTAAAAAAATGCTAGAACGCGCCAATAGGATCTCGCTAGCTCGTGCTTGGCTCTGCCCCCCTCCTTGCTTGTTCTGCCCACTGTGGCTCATTAGTTCCCATTGGAAACGTCAGGCTGTGGTCTATCTTGGTTTAGTTATAAGTAATCTTTGACTATACTCTGTAATTCTAACGCTTTATCAGTGGTCCCTGTTTCAATGTGCCTGTATGGGTGAGTGTGTGGGACTGGGGAGTGTGCCCACTAGTGTTCCATAGTGGAACTGCAGTCTGGCTTATCTCTCGAAGACAAAAGAACCACGAGACGAGAAAAGCTAAATAAAATCACAAATTCCATTCACTTGGCTTTATGTGTGTTTTGGTTGTACTCAGGGTTATTTATAATAATGTATTGTACTTTCGGCTATCAGACAGACGTTTAATAAAAATGTTTTGTTACGATAATTTCTACAGAATTGCATCCTGGGAAAATTGCGAAACACTCATCATTTACGAGTAAAATAACAGTTAAAACGTGTTTTCACCTCTCCATCTACAAGTAGACAAAATAGCACTGAACGTCCATTGAAATTACTTGTTTTTCTGTCAATAGCCGTGGTGCTAAAACCATGAACCTAAAACGTTCGCACGGGAAGGACTATCCCACATTGACCGTGTACAACTCATACTTACCTGGCAAGGGAGATACCGTGATCAAGAAGGCGGTTCACCCAGGGTGAGGCTCAGCCATTGCACTCTGGCTGTGCTGACCCCTGCGAATTTCCCAAATGTGGAAATCTCGATTGCATAATTTCTGGTAGTGGGGGACTGCGTTCGCGCTCTCCCCTGATTTCATTGTAAAAAATAAATTGGGGATAAGCCTGGTTCGTCTTTTTGATGCTCGAATTTCTTGATTGGTTTGGGGAAATGTTCGGCCTCTTCCTGGTTTTAGCGTTTGTAGCAGCTCTCCTGTTTAGGGGTTCAAGAATCAACAGTCTGTCGATGCTGAATCCGATTCATGTGCTGTTTTCTACTGTTAGAAAAATAAGTAAAATACAACTGTTTGTCAATTGTACATTTTAGCATAATTAATGAAAATGGTATGCTATTAATTATGGGGGAAGTGTAGACATAAAAATAAAAAGTTCTAAGTAATACCAGTTTGAAGTAACAGAACAACATAACTTGTGTTATGGATGTGACGGAAATGGACGGGCATTTTGGGGAGAATAGACACATCAGCAAATATTTACATTACATTTTAGTCATTTAGCAGACGCTCTTATCCAGAGCAATTAGGGTTAAGTGCCTTGCTCAAGGGTACATCAACAGATTTTTCACCTAGTCAGCTCAGGGATTAGAACCAGCGATCTTTCGGTTACTAGCATAACACTCTTAACCACTAAGCTATCTGCCGCCCCAAACGTCTTTGAATGTCAAAGTCTTAGGGTAAAATATTAATAGTCACTTTGAAAATAAAGGCTTGGCAACACACAAAAACAACAATGATGAAAATATAGAAATTGTCATATAAACTTTAGAGAGGAAAATGTACCATTCTGCATTATGGATGTGCTCTGTGAAAAAAATGACTGTTTATATATTAAAGATTTCTTCACCAAACTTCATTGTAATACTTTCGTTGTCATCTGAAAATGCAGTGTGCCTCAAAGAACCAAGAAATCACCGGTCATTTGCATAGTTATTGCATAGGCTATCAAAGTGCACTCGTGGGTCCCGTCTTAACCAACCATTAATGTACAAATGTGCTAAAAAAATGCATCTACAATTCTTTATTTCAAAAACACACTTTTCATTGCGAATTAGAGCGCTGCATACCTCAACAATTATATAAATATTTGCACTTTCATAATAACGCTAGAGGAAAATTATGGATGTGACGTTCTGCGTTATGGATGTGACGTTCTGCGTTATGGATGTGACGTTCTGCGTTATGGATGTGACGTTCTGCGTCATGGATGTGACGTTCTGCGTCATGGATGTGACGTTCTGCTTTATGGATGTGACGTTCTGCGTTATGGATGTGACGTTCTGCGTTATGGATGTGACGTTCTGCGTCATGGATGTGACGTTCTGCGTCATGGATGTGACGTTCTGCGTCATGGATGTGACGTTCTGCGTTATGGATGTGACGTTCTTCGTTATGGATGTGACGTTCTGCGTTATGGATGTGACGTTCTGCGTCATGGATGTGACGTTCTGCGTTATGGATGTGACGTTCTGCGTTATGGATGTGACGTTCTGCGTTATGGATGTGACATTCTGCGTCATGGATGTGACAGGGTCCCAAAAGACAGACAGCAAATGATGACACTGCACTCCTTGTCAAATTTACGTTTTAGTAATTTCATTCTAGATCCTTAATGACTGATGTTTTATTTAAAATATTAAAAATGTTATTATCAATCACCTACTGAGTAACAGAATAAACATACAAAAACTTAAACTCAATTCATGCTTTGTATTAATCTCACACCTTTTAATCTGCAGCACAGGCTCGATGCACGCGCATCATTTTTGTGATGTTGTCGGCCAACCCGTCTATACCACCGCGGAGTTTACTGTCTTTGATACCACTGGCTAAGCTAACAGGTTGCTAGATAGCTAGCAGTAACTGGCTTGCACACCCGCATTTTGAGTAGAAAAAAGTGGGGGTTGACTATCCAAATCATTCTCTAATGTTGTAAACGCCAGAATTAGTAATAAAGCTTTGAAGCAGTTTACCTTAGCTAGAAGTCTTCTCAACTTTATCAGCTGTGCTGTGGGGGACACACTATTTAAGCCACTTCGATAAGAAGTGATTTTCGCTAACCCTAACCCCTTTCCTAACCTTAACCTCAGTCTCCTAACCTGCTATGAAGAAGTTGCTTCGGTATTCGAAGTGGCATGAAAAGAGTGTTTCCCGTGCTGAGGCGTGCTAATATCAACAAAACACTGTGCCGCTTCCGTAAACACTCGTTTTGTGTCCCCTCTTTCGTCTAAAAGTGAGAACTGACTTTTCAGCGGACAGAAGGTGGGTGACGCTGACCAATCGGGAGTCTATCATGATACGGAAGGGGGAGCGGTAATGGTCAGTGCTATCCGGGTTCCTTGGGAAATCCCTACCCTAACCCCTACCCTAAACCCTAACCTTAACCCCTACTATTACCCTAATCTTAACCATAACTCTTACCTTAACCATTTTAAATGTAAACTTCATTGGGGGGTAGGGACATCCCAAGGATCTCGGATAGCACAGACCGAGCTGTAATTAACCTTCCTAAGGAGGGTTTTGTCTAGAAGAGAAACCGTTTTTGTCAAAATTGACTTTTCGTAGCAGGTTTAGGCAGTGGTGTAGTGCTATTTTTGGGGGGATAAATTAGTAAACAACGTCATTTCCTCAATCAAGGTTTGTCCTGACTGATGTAGCCCCATTTAATCATCATTATAGAATATGAATATGCATAAAATGCATCCTCCAATTGTAACGTCTGCCTATGCCAACACATATTGTCTCAATAATATTTTCTATTTTGAATACCCTCAAACACCAAGTTAGGCATACTTAATAACACCAAGTTAGGCATACTTAATAACACCAAGTTAGGCATACTTAATAACACCAAGTTAGGCATACTTAATAACACCAAGTTAGGCATACTTAATAACACCAAGTTAGGCATACTTAATAACACCAAGTTAGGCATACTTAATAACACCAAGTTAGGCATACTTAATTTCAAAATGGGCCATCATCACTGTCAATCGTGAATGACAATTCTTCACGTTTTATCAAATGTTTAAATTTTTTTACATTTACATTTTACATATACGTCATTTAGCAGACGCTCTTATCCAGAGCGACTTACAAATTGGTGCATTCACCTTATAGCCAGTGGGATAACCACTTTACAATATTATTTATTTTTTATTTTTTGGGGGGGTGGGGTAAGGGGGTGTAGAAGGATTACTTTATCCTATGCCAGGTATTCCTTAAAGAGGTGGGGTTTCAAGTGTCTCCGGAAGGTGGTGAGTGACTCCGCTGTCCTGGCGTCGTGAGGGAGCTTGTTCCACCATTGGGGTGCCAGAGCAGCGAACAGTTTTGACTGGGCTGAGCGGGAACTGTGCTTTTGCAGAGGTAGGGGGGCCAGCAGGCAAAATCACATTTTAATTGCCACATGCACCGAGTACAACAGGTGTAGACATTACAGTGAAATGCTTACTTACAAGCCCTTAACCAACAATGCAAAGTAAAAAAAAAAAAAAAGTTTAAAAAAAAGTGTTAAGCAAAAAAATAAAAGCTAATAACTAAAGAGCAGCAGTAAAATAAAATAACAGTAGGGAGGCTATATAAAGGGGGTTACCGATGCAGAGTCAATGTGCGGGGGCACCGGCTAGTTGAGGTAATTGAGGTAATATGTACATGTGAGTAGAGTTAAAGTGACTATGCATAAATAATAAACAGAGTAGCAGCAGAGTAAAAAAAGGGGGACGGGGTGGGGGTGGGGGTGGGGGGTGGGGGGTGTGGGGGCAGTTCAAATAGTCCGGGTAGCCATGATTAGCTGTTCAGGAGTCTTATGGCTTGGAGGTAGAAGCTGTTGAGAAGTCTTTTGGACCTAGACTTGGCACTCCGGTACCGCCGTGCGGTAGCAGAGAGAGAACAGTCTATGACTAGGGTGGCTGGAGTCTTTGACAATTTTGAGGGCCTTCCTCTGACACCGCCTGGTATAGAGGTCCTGGATGGCAGGAAGCTTGGCCCCAGTGATGTACTGGAATAAGGCTGTAACTTTTAGAATTGTTATAATCCATCAGATATTGACTGAATTATAGCACATAAAACATTTTACTGGCATGGACAAAAATGGAGTTCAGGGATTTTGATCATATTTCAGGTATTCAATGTATTGTCAAGTTTAACTTATTTTTATTTGAATGCACTCATACACATTTTCTTATTGTACCAGTTTTTTACTTATTTATGTTAAAATAAAGAAAATGATGTGCCTAATTTGCACAAATACACTGGATATATTTGCATCTATGAAGACATTAACATAAATGGGTGGAACAGGGCTGCAAGCACCAAACACTTGCTCTGTCTACCCTACCATCACTCACCTGCGCTGTCAAGACTGCCTCATTAATTACTGTTGTTGTCACGTTTTCTTGCATAATTCAACAGGTGTGTCAATAGCAGGACACCCTTTGATATAAAGTCAACGGCTTGGCTCGAGATGACACCTATCTAAACATCCTTTACATCGTTTGCGAGATGTGACATAATATCACTATAATCCAAATGTTCATTTTCAGAAGTTTGCTTTCATTTCAGCGCATCTAATTTGTAAAAATGTAAACTGTATTAAATGATTCCTTTTTTCAACTCCACAAAAAATGAACACCCATCATAACACATTTATCTTTCTTTTCGTTCTTGTGATGTACTTGTCGAGACGGTGCATTAAATCCTAGACGAAGCTTTAGCGTTCTTATAGATTCAACTGAAAGCCAATGTATCCCATTGAGCCTATTTCAGCCATTACCGGGGTGTGTTTGACAGGACATTACAAACATTTCCACGGTCGGAACGTTAACAGGGGAAAACGACACAAGCAAGAGTATGAAAGAGTAGCAGGAGTAAAATTAAAGCAGCGAGATTTAAGTAAAGTTACAAGTGGATTTTGTACCCCTCAAACACAGGAAATAGATGGTAGAAAATGACAGATCTCAGGTGGGCGGGGCATGAGCGTTGCTAGAGCAACTCTTAGAACAGGGACAGGTGTGTGTGTGTGTGTGTGTGTGTGTGTGTGTGTGTCAGGGTTGTAGGATAAAGAGTTGGAACCGGTTCAGGCTGCATTATGTGTAATGTTATGGTACTGAGAGTCATGATAAAGGGCTAGCTCTGGTCCAACGTTAGTTAAGCCAACTCTCTGAAGTTCAGAGACATTCAACGTTCCTTCATAGAAGCCGCTCCTCCGTAGGTATAATTCTGTGGGCATAATTCAGATAATGCATTTCATAACAACAAGATGCCAAGCGCTTCATGCCAAGCGCTCTATCCGTGCCAGTAAAATGTTTTATGTGCTATAGTTAAGTCAATATCTGATGGATTATAAACATTCTAAAAGTTAGGAGAATCTTCATCCATTGTCCAACTTGCATGTCTTAGAATTGTTTTTTAAACATTTTAATAATTTCGATGACTGTTGCTAGTTGCTTGTTCGCTTTTTGTTGTTGTTGGTACACTTCTCTTATATTATCAGGGAGCAACTGCCTTTTATTTATAATAGTAACATTCTTTCAGTTTACACATTTGTTAGAGGTGGTGTGGTTGAAATACTACAACACAGATAGAACAATGAGACAGATTTTTCACTGGATGTTTAAATGTGAAGCATCCGCTTGCTGTTTCCACTCACTACCAAATAAGAGCGGAAGCCCATTGGCGGGCAGCGGGAGAAGATGGAAGGAGATAGATTTTGGCAGACATTCTGCAAATGTTCTCATCGATGAAACATTTGATCTCAATACAGTTTTCAGTTTCCAAAACTATAATCTGTTATGAACAGAGTGGACTAAGGTTAGTCAACTTTAACCTTTGCAAAAGTGTTTTAAAAATCGCGTTGTTTAGAAGGAGCGTAAAGGCAAATTGCGTTATTGCACACGTGCTCTTCACAGATTAGGCGTTCCCTCACGGAAATACGCAGATGACGCTAGAACGCGCCAATAGGATCTCTCTAGCTCGTGCTTGGCTCTGCCCCCTCCTTGCTTGTTCTGCCCACTGTGGCTCATTAGTTCCCATTGGAAACGTCAGGCTGTGGTCTAT
The DNA here is from genome assembly GCF_020615455.1 of Coregonus clupeaformis. Classification (NCBI taxonomy): domain Eukaryota; kingdom Metazoa; phylum Chordata; class Actinopteri; order Salmoniformes; family Salmonidae; genus Coregonus; species Coregonus clupeaformis. Next base: position 38,341 of record NW_025536849.1, read on the forward strand.
CTTGGTTTAGTTATAAGTAATCTTTGACTATACTCTGTAATTCTAACGCTTTATCAGCGGTCCCTGTTTCAATGTGCCTGTATGGGTGAGTGTGTGGGACTGGGAGTGTGCCCACTAGTGTTCCATAGTGGAACTGCAGTCTGGCTTTCTTAAAGACAAAAAGATCCACGAGACGCAGAAAAGCTAAATAAAATCACAAATTCCATTCACTTGGCTTTATGTGTGTTTTGGTTGTACTCAGGGTTATTTATAATAATGTATTGTACTTTCGGCTATCAGACAGACGTTTAATAAACATGTTTTGTTACGATAATTTATACAGAATTGCATCCTGGGAAATTTGCGAAACACTCATTACATTACATTACATTACATTACAGTCATTTAGCAGACGCTCTTATCCAGAGCGACTTACAGTTAGTGATTACATATTTTTTTTTATCCTGGTCCCTTGTGGGAATCAAACCCACAACCCTGGCGTTGCAAACGCCATGCTCTATCAACTGATCTACATCCCTGCCGGCCATTCCCTCCCCTACCCTAGACGACGCTGGGCCAATTGTGCGCCGCCCATTAGTCTCCCGGTCGCGGCCGGCTGCGACAGAGCCTGGATTCGAACCAGGATCTCTAGTGGCACAGTTAGCACTGCGATGCAGTGCCTTAGACCACTGCGCCACTCAGTGGTCTAATTTACGAGTAAAATAACAGTTTAAACGTGTTTTCACCTCTCCATCTACAAGTAGACAAAATAACACTGAACGTCCATTGAAATTACTTGTTTTTCTGTCAATAGCCGTGGTGCTAAAACCATGAACCTAAAACATTCGCACGGGAAGGACTATCCCACATTGACCGTGTACAACTCATACTTACCTGGCAAGGGAGATACCGTGATCAAGAAGGCGGTTCACCCAGGGTGAGGCTCAGCCATTGCACTCCGGCTGTGCTGACCCCTGCGAATTTCCCAAATGTGGAAATCTCGATTGCATAATTTCTGGTAGTGGGGGACTGCGTTCGCGCTCTCCCCTGATTTCATTGTGAAAAATAAATTAGTATTAAGAGTGGTTTGATGATTGGTGTGCAGTAATTGTCAGCTCTTGCTGGCTTTAGCGTTTGTAGTAGCTCTGCTGTTAAAGGTCCAATAATCAACAGAGCCTGTCGATGCTGAATCCGATTCATGTGCTGTTTTCTCAAATATAACTTATTTTTAGCATAATTCATGAAAATTGTATGTTTGGTTCAATTTACTTGTTTTTAAGACAATAACTTTATATACTTTACCATAAACTCATAAAGCTTAGCAGGGTCGGGCCTAGTTAGTCCTTGTAAACGTTTCCTGATTTCATCCAGTAGGAGGCGCTATGTCCCCATTGTAACAGGCACACTTCTGCCAGATGATCAACTGTCTCTGCTGCTGTGTGTTGTTTTGTAAGTACAATAACACATTGTTACTAACAATATGTTTTTAGAAATATTTGCAGCAATTAGAAACGTAATCCACTGAAACGGTAGAATCAGCATGTTGGAAAATCATAAAGTAAAACTAAATGATGTTACTGTTTCAAAGTATTAAAATGTTCTAATGTCATTATCCTTTTACCAGTTTCATCCAGAACTTCCAATTGCTATTTAACACATTTTAGCCCAAAATGCCTCTTTTACCCCCCTGGTCTCACTCTCAGCCCTGGAAACCATGAAGCTATTTGAGTTGCCAGAGTGAAAGCTATTGCCATGGGTATGAACAATAGAGATCAATGAGACATGCTGAATGGGTGTAGACTAGCGCTTCATGCCAAGCGCTCCTATTACCCGCAACATTTCAGTCGCATGTCGCACCCTACACTACACGTCTGTCCAATGCATGCATGTACATAGCTTGCCCAAATTTCAGCACTTTGAGTCAAACAGATCAAGAGATATGAACGTGTGCCTGTGGTCCTCTGTAGCTCAATTGGTAGAGCATGGCGCTTGTAACGCCAGGGTAGTGGGTTCGATCCCCGGGACCACCCATACGTAAAAATGTATGCACACATGACTGTAAGTCGCTTGGGATAAAAGTTGAAAACTTCTGCTAAATGGCATAGTATGTTATTATAGCGCCACCGTGTGGTCGATATGAATGTTCTTGCATGTGTTGAGTCTTGACACTGTTTGCAACATGTGTACCAAATTTGTCACAACGGACTACAACATTTACATTTTAGTCATTTAGCAGATGCTCTTATCTAGAGCGACTTACAGTTAGTGAGTGCATACATTTTTCATACTGGCCCCCCGTGGGAAACGAACCCACAACCCTGGCGTTGCAAGCGCCATGCTCTACCAACTGAACTACAGGGGACTAGAAGTAAGGAAGTCAGTCAGAGTTGATGTCATCCTCATAGACCGCATCATCATCCTTCAGGATCATCAGGAGCCGATTTCTGTTGCTTATGCCTGAAAAAGGATCGAACCCAGGTCTGTAGTGACGCCTCTAGCACTGCGATGCAGTGCCTTAGACCGCTGCGCCACTCGGTCCCCTTATGTCACCATACCATATTCATTTGAGTGTCTCGGATTTACGTTTACTATGTTACATCTAGTCTATGACACCAGGCTGGAAAGATAGATACCCACACATTGTTGCATTCAACTCACCTCATCTCTGAGCGCAGGGCGTTGAGCTGGCTGAGGACCTGGTCGTTGATCTCCCATCTGTTCATCCAGATCTCTCTGTAACTTCCTCTTTCGAGTTTTCCAGTCGCTCTATCTCCTCCTCAGCCCCATCCATCGGTCTCTTCGCAGTCTTCAGCCTCTGGTTCAGCTAGGAGAGGAGAGGGTGGGTAGCAGTCAGGGATGGAAATAAAGATAGTACTTTTCAATTTTGAATGGTTGGTATCCCAGGCTTATATGTGCTGTGAGTGCAATAGCCTGGGGACGACGTTACACCAAGAAACACAAACCTAAAGAAATTGAAAGTGTCTTTCTTCTGGATCCAAGTTACATGTTCCTCAGTACACAAACAAGCACACATCAAAAGCTAGCCATAGCGAGCGGTGCTGGGCCCAGTCAGGTCTTTGACACATTCACCCACTCCCCCTGCTGAAAGATCAGCCACAAAAAGTTGCCACCATTGTAACAGGTTGAAATCAAGCCCTGGTCTCCATGGGAACAGAAGAGGAATACCTGGTACGGTGGTCTCAGGTTGGACTACTCCAAATCATCTAGTTTCTAACACACACACACACACACACGCACACACGCACACACGCACGCACACACACACACACGCACGCCACGCGACGCACGCACGCCACGCACGCCCGCCACGCACGCACGCACGCACGCACGACGCACGACGCACGCACGCACGCACATGCACGCACGCACGCACGCACGCACACACACACACACACACACACACACACACACACACACACACACACACACACACACACACACACACACACACACACACACACACAAGCTTTGCAGGTCCATCAACCCATTTAAATACCTCTCACACCCTACAGTAACCTGTGGATCATGAGAGAACCTTCATAAAATCAACAGAACGTTAATAACCTATTTATTGACACTTTATGTAGTGTCCTGTAATACTTAGTTTGACGTGAGACACCTTCGGTCATTCATAACACATCTATAAAGACTCTATATCTCATGACGCTCTACTTGCTATAAAGTCAGACCCCTTTGGTCATTTATAACACAAAGGCTTAATGATGTAAACACAATTGTACTAACACTTAGGAATTATCACTAACAGCTAAATCAAATAAAACATTAAAAGACATGTTTAAACCATACGTTTCCTTTTATTTGTACTTTTTTTTTTTAACAATACAAATACATGAAGTCCAGCAATGCAATTACGTGTAACATTACACAGGGCTGTGAATAGTGCAGCTTGACCCTGAGCTGGAGGACGATTGGTTCTTGCCTCTCTGTCTGCTGGAGGACGATTGGTTCTTGCCTCTCTTCCTGCTGGAGGACGATTGGTTCTTGCCTCTCTTCCTGCTGGAGGTTTCTGCATCTTGGTTCTGACCTTAAAAGTAACAACAAAGAAAGTTAGCAGGTCTGTTAGGAAACGCCTTTGTCTCACCGTCTGGATGAGGGCATTTCTGTGCTGATCCAGAAAATCTAAATGGGGAGAATGGAAACTGCATTTAATTTGTATTATTATGTTCCTCTTTCAAATACACATCTCGTGACGTGACCATGAGACATGGCTGTATCTAGGGGGATTTGTATTTAGCTGAGCATGCTAGCTAGCTACATTTCAGCTAGCTAGCGATTGCTGTGAAGTCACCATAATTAATTTGAAATAACGATTGCAGTAGCTACAGTATGTAATCTAACGCAACACTTACCTACTACAAACAAATTTAAAATTACAATAAATAAACGTTAACTTACTAGTTTTTTGCTGTCCAGTGGCAGCACAAGTGGACATTTGATTTGCGAACTCATCACATGATCAGCAACACAAAAATAATAATTCCGGGTCACAGAATTTTGGAAAATGTTCTAAATAAATCAAATCAAATTGTATTTGTTACATACGCCGAATACAACAGGTGTAGACCTTACCGTGAAATGCTTACTTACAAGCCCTTAACCAACAATGCAGTTAAGAAAATAGAGTTAAGAAAATATTTACTAAATAAAGTAAAGTTAAAAAAGTTACACAATAAAATAACGAGGCTATATACAGGGGGTTCCGGGTCAATGTGCGGGGGTACAGGTTAGTCGAGGTAATTGAGGTAATTTGTACATCACATTTTACACATTTAGCAGATGCTCTTATCCAGAGCGACTTACAGTTAGTGAGTGCATACATTTTTCATACTGGCCCCCCGTGGGAATCGAACCCACAACCCTGGCGTTGCAAGCGCCATGCTCTACCAACTGAGCTACAGGAGGCTAGGTACATGTAGGTCGGGGTAAAGTGACTATGCATAGATAATAAACAGCGAGTCCCCCACGTAATAGTAGAAAATTGTCAATAACCATTCATGATATATAAACAATAATTGTCTAAACATGAACAATGATTCATATTTAAGTGACATTTGCATAAAATGTGTGTTTTAAAACATGTTCCAAGGTCATGTAAATGACTCCAATGCGAATCACTGTATGTGGAATACATTTTCACAAATCGCCTAAATTCATTCAGTCTATAATTGTCTTAATGTGTGAGCTTTCTTTTTCTGATTGTCTTTCGCTCCCTCTCTCTATCTCACCTTGAGGTTGCTCTATGCATTTCACCAGCTGACTCCGCAGGGTTTGGAGTCCTTGATGACGAGGTTGAGCTGCTCCACCTTGCTCTCCAGCTGCTCCACCTTGCTCTCCAGCTCCCCCACCTGGGTCAGTGAGGAGACAGGACACTACTATCATGTTAAATGGACAAGAGGCAATTGATCCTAGATCAGTCCTCCTACTCTGAGACATTGTATGAATATGGGCCCTGATATGTTGTACAGAGCATTATGGGCATTGTAGTAGATCATTATGGGTTCTGTAGTATAGAGCATTATGGGTCTTGTAATACAACATTATTTGTATTTATTAAGGATCATTATGGGTACTGTAGTACAGAGCATTATGGGTACTGTAGTACATAGCATTTAATGGTATTGCATACATCATTATGGGTTCTGTAGTACATCATTATGGGTACTGTAGTACAGAGCATTATGGGTACTGTAGTACAGAGCATTATGGGTACTGTAGTACAGAGCATTATGGGTACTGTAGTACATCCAGCTCCAGTACCTGTTCCCTAAGTTCCTCCCTCTCCTGCATCAGCTCATTCACCTGTCCCCAGGCCTCCTCTCTCCTCCTCCTCCTCCTGCTCCTCCTCCTCCTCTCTCCTCCTCCTCCTCCTCCCTCCTCCTCCTCCTCCTCCTGCTCCTCCTCCCTCTCCTCCCTCTCCTCCTCCTCCTCCTCCTCCTCCTCCTCCTCCTCCTCCTCCTCCTGACTCAGCACTGTGTTACTCTAACAGGGAGAGAGGAGGTTAGAATACACAGGAGATGGGTGGAATATTAGTAGAAAAAAATATAACAGCGTTTGTCTTTCCCAACCTAGGATCAAACTCACAACCTTCTGCATGCCAACACATTGAAATTCAAAGTCAATTAACTAATAATAATCAAGGTGGATTATGGTCCTAAACCAAATCCCAAAATGACTTCTAGATCCCTACGCACTTGTGGAAATGCTCTTCCTCCTCGATGGCGACTTCAAGCTCCGCCTCCACCTGAGCCAGCCTGTGACGGCCAGCTCGGGATTTGGTTTAGGACCATAATCCACCTTGATTATTATTAGTTAATTGACTTTGAATTTCAATGTGGAGAGTTCTTCCTGTCTCCTGTCCAGTTCCTCCTGAACAGTCTTCATGTCTGTCTGTGCCTTGTAACACACCTCCGCCAGACTCCGACCACGCTGCAGGACACACATACACACTCAGTGCATTCAACTAAAGTAGGTAAAACAACCACATTTAACGATCACCCCAAAAATAACGCCATCTGCAAAATCAGTACTAGTAAGATGAAATGTGTCCGAGCTGGCCGTCACTCCATGTACGAAAGGAGAAAACAAGCAAAAATTCTCCTGCTTGAAGTACTGTATTGTACTGTACTGTGTTGTATTTTACTGTACTGTATTGTACTGTACTGTGTTGTACTGTATTGTACTGTATTGTACTGTACTGTATTGTACTGTATTGTACTGTATTGTACTGTACTGTGTTGTACTGTATTGTACTGTATTGTACTGTACTGTACTGTGTTGTATTTTACTGTACTGTATTGTACTGTACTGTGTTGTACTGTATTGTACTGTACTGTATTGTACTGTATTGTATTGTACTGTACTGTGTTGTATTGTACTGTACTGTGTTGTACTGTATTGTACTGTATTGTATTGTACTGTATTGTACTGTACTGTGTTGTATTGTACTGTACTGTGTTGTACTGTATTGTACTGTATTGTACTGTACTGTATTGTACTGTATTGTATTGTACTGTACTGTGTTGTATTGTACTGTATTGTACTGTATTGTACTGTACTGTACAGTGTTGTACTGTATTGTACTGTACTGTACTGTATTGTATTGTACTGTATTGTGTTGTACTGTAGCATGGTCTTATGCTCCAGCTGTCTTCAGCTGTGACACCTCTCTCTCCACCTCTGCTCCTCTCTTCTGAAGCTCCTTGGCCTTAGCAGCATAGTCCTACAACAGGTCCAACAACAGGTCCTACAACAGGTCCTACAACAGGTCCAACAACCCGCCTCACAGACAGACACATTACGTTACCCAACTTTACTTTTCTTTCCTTTACACTGAAATACATAGGTATTTACAAATATATGAATGCATTAGTATAACATACAAGATAGTAAGATCGTAATGCTTCTATGTGGCAGTCTCAACCATCTGAGCCATGTCTGGCTGGGGATCCCCTAGCTCAGTCCAGCCAACCATCTGAGTCATGTCTGGCTGGAGATCCCCTAGCTCAGTCCAGCCAACCATCTGAGCCATGTCTGGCTGGGGATCCCCTAGCTCAGTCCAGCCAACCATCTGAGCCATGTCTGGCTGGAGATCCCCTAGCTCAGTCCAGCCAACCATCTGAGCCATGTCTGGCTGGAGATCCCCTAGCTCAGTCCAGCCAACCATCTGAGCCATGTCTGGCTGGGGATCCCCTAGCTCAGTCCAGCCAACCATCTGAGTCATGTCTGGCTGGGGATCCCCTAGCTCAGTCCAGCCAACCATCGTGTCATGTCTGGCTGGAGATCCCTGCTCACTCCGGCCAACCATCTAAGCCATGTCATCAACCTCACCCTGATCTCCTCCTCCCGTTCCTGCAACTTCCACTTCAGTTGGCTGATTCTGTCCAACACCAGGTTCACCTTCTTCTGAGTGGTGGAGGTTTTATCATTGGTCCTGAAGGAATACCAAAACCAGACGCAATGAGTTCAATGACACCAGCATACCACAGTCATATAACTACTGTACAGAACAACATACCAGTTATATAACTACTGTACAGAACAACATACCAGTTACAGTGGGGGAAAAAAGTATTTAGTCAGCCACCAATTGTGCAAGTTCTCCCACTTAAAAAGATGAGAGAGGCCTGTAATCTTCATCATAGGTACACGTCAACTATGACAGACAAATTGAGAAAGAAAAATCCAGAAAATCACATTGTAGGATTTTTAATGAATTTATTTGCAAATTATGGTGGAAAATAAGTATTTGGTCACCTACAAACAAGCAAGATTTCTGGCTCTCACAGACCTGTAACTTCTTCTTTAAGAGGCTCCCTCTGTCCTCCACTCGTTACCTGAGTTAATGGCACCTGTTTGAACTTGTTATCAGTATAAAAGACACCTGTCCACAACCTCACAAACAGTCACACTCCAAACTCCACTATGGCCAAGACCAAAGAGCTGTCAAAGGACACCAGAAACAAAATTGTAGACCTGCACCAGGCTGGGAAAGACTGAATCTGCAATAGGTAAGCAGCTTGGTTTGAAGAAATCAACTGTGGGAGCAATTATTAGGAAATGGAAGACATACAAGACCACTGATAATCTCCCTCGATCTGGGGCTCCACGCAAGATCTCACCCCGTGGGGTCAAAATGATCACAAGAACGGTGAGCAAAAATCCCAGAACCACACGGGGGACCTAGTGAATGACCTGCAGAGAGCTGGGACCAAAGTAACAAAGCCTACCATCAGTAACACTACACCGTTAGGGACTCAAATCCTGCAGTGCCAGACGTGTCCCCTGCTTAAGCCAGTACATGTCCAGGCCCGTCTGAAGTTTGCTAGAGTGCATTTGGATGATCCAGAAGAGGATTGGGGAGAATATCATATGGTCAGATGAAACCAAAATAGAACTTTTTGGTAAAAACTCAACTCGTCGTGTTTGGAGGGACAAAGAATGCTGAGTTGCATCCAAAGAACACCATACCTACTGTGAGCATGGGGGTGGAAACATCATGCTTTGGGGCTGTTTTTCTGCAAAGGGACCAGTACGACTGATCCGTGTAAAGGAAAAAAGAATGAATGGGGCCATGTATCGTGAGATTTTGAGTGAAAACCTCCTTCCATCAGCAAGGGCATTTGAAGATGAAACGTGGCTGGGTCTTTCAGCATAACAATGATCCCAAACACACCGCCCGGGCAACAAAGGAGTGGCTTCGTAAGAAGCATTTCAAGGTCCTGGAGTGGCCTAGCCAGTCTCCAGATCTCAACCCCATAGAAAATCTTTGGAGGGAGTTGAAAGTCCGTGTTGCCCAGCGACAGCCCCAAAACATCACTGCTCTAGAGGAGATCTGCATGGAGGAATGGGCCAAAATATCAGCAACAGTGTGTGAAAACCTTGTGAAGTGTGTGTGTGTGTGTGTGTGTGTGTGTGTGTGTGTGTGTGTGTGCGCGTGTGTGTGAGCGTGCACACAGCTGAAACAGCAATCCTTTATCAGACTAACAGAGCTATGACACACTCTCTCCCTCAGATCATCAAAGACAGGTTATGAGAAATGTGTAACGGTCACTTGGGATCAGGATCATTATGCTCCATTTTAAATTCAGTCCATTCAAAAAGTCAACTGAAATTCAAAATTCTCATCCTTGGAATGGAATGGGATCGGAATTGATCCCAACCCTCTTTGGGAAAACATTCTCGCTGGCATCTTTCCAAGGAGGTTCTGTCACACCTCAAAAACCTCCAGGTAAAATAAAGGTAAAATATGTAAAATAATCATGACAGTACTCAGTGGTTGATTTAGTCCAGTGTTACCTCAAGGATGGGTGAGTAAGTGAACAGTGTCTTCATTTGGTTTGTGGTTCAGTTGAGACCTCCCACTGACCCCTCTGACCTTTCAGAAGATC